>NC_056737.1:836498591-836741091 GCF_019279795.1 Protopterus annectens
GGAATACCATCTATTCCTGGGGACTTATCCTGTACATTGGTTATACATAGCCATTTTTATCTCATCTCGTCCTATCCTAAGTAATTGAGCCTCTTCTACCTCTAACTTTTGCATATTTAATTCTTCCATATACATTTTCATTTGTACCTTTTCTTGATTTCCACCATATTTCTCTGCTTTATACAATCTTTCATAAAATTTCCAAAATATTTCTAATACTTCTGCAGGATCTCTTGTTATCTTGCTTGTTAAAGGCTCCCTAAGCTTGGTGATGGCCCTTTCCACTTTCTGTTGCCTGAGTCGGTGTGCTAAACATTTTTGTGCTCTAGAATTAATATCAAAAAACAAAACTGCTCAACAGTAATCTTTCTAAACTCGTGATGATCGAGGTAACCCCTTATTTTCTGTTCAGCATTCTGCAGTTGCTTCTTTTCTTGTTCTGAGAGATTCCCCCTATTTTGCAATACTTTAACATTTGTCAGTTCCTCTAAATCAGTGATGGCGAACCTTTATGCCTCGGCATGTTAAAAATTTGGAAAATGCCTATCTTGACTCTGCTGGCATGTCCCTCCCCATGAACAAAAAAGAAAATTCTTTACACATTTATTTAAAAAAAAAAGTCCAATCATGTGTGCTGCTGTATATTATAAAAATAAAGAAAATAAGTGTCTTACAATAAAGAAAATGATATGAGCACTGACAATTTGGCTTAAAATAGTGCACCAAAAAATTACCCTACTTTTAACAGTAATTTTGAACTGAAAAAAAAAATATGGAATACACTGCATTTGATTTGATTAACATCAATTAATGACATTTGTGTTGCGGAGTTTTAATAGACAAGTGCAGCTTCACATATTTCTTGCATTTTTGGTCATTCAGTTTCTTTGGTAACTCAGGTGTTGGTGAATGCTGGTGTATCACCTAAAACATCGTAGCATGTCACCTTTGACACTAGCGTCAGATTCGCCATCATTCCTCTAATTCTTGTTACTTCTTAATCATATCTCCCTTTCTTTTATCTCCACCCTAGTTTTAAACTTCACTTAAATTTTATCCCACTTCCTAGCTATATTTTCAGAAGGAAATTCTATCTTCTCTAGTAGCTCCTGAATTATTTCCAAAACCCATTCCTTAAATTCCTCTCTTTTCAACCAATAGGTGGGAAAGCGCCAGTGTCTCATTTTTATTTCATTACCTTGTTTTTTTATTTTGGTTGTTATTGGCGCATGATCTGAAATAGTTATTGGGTGTGTTTCAAGACCTTCAATTAAAGGTACATGTTCCTGTGAGATATAAAATATATCTAGCCTAGCTCAGTTTTTGTATCTTGGTGAATAATATGTAAATTCACTCTGAACTCCTAGTACTGAATTCACATCTTTCATACCAAACATCCTCATAAATTTCCTCAAAAATCTACCCTTCCTTTGTTATATTTTCCCTTCTAGCACCCCCAGACACATCACTGTTGCAAACCAAATTCCAGTCTCCACCTATACTATCCTGTTCCGTTTTAGGATATTTTCTTTGAAGTTGTGAATAAAAGGAATGGGGGTACTACTCACTGTTATTGGGATTACACCTTGCCAACAGACAGGCCCCTGATATTTTTTGATGGGATTTCTTCCTTTTCCAGAGCACCAGTTACCACATATAATCTGGACTCGTGTACTGTGAGGAATATTGTTTATTAATTGAAATATTTTCTTTCACAACAATGATGTGGCTAATATTTTAGGATTTGCACCTAAATTTGCTTTTTGGAGGGGTAAATCATTCAATAAATACCTGGAAGCTGAAACAATAATGATACCTGATAATCAGAAAAAGCTAGGCACATTTAAATGTGATATGTGCAAGCAATGTGCTCACATTAAAGGAAGGCCTCAGCACCTGTATACCTAATACTGGGTACATATACAGTAAAGTGTACTATACTTGTGGTACTAAAGAAGCAATTTATATGCCTTGTATAGGCATATTTCAGCTTTTCCTGACCACCACTTCAAGTTTGTAGTGTTGGACTACAAGATGCAAGAGGTTTTAGCACAGAAGAACACCTCAACAGAAAGGAATTAATCTGGATTTTGATGCGTGATGCCCTTATACTCCCCCCGGATTTAATGACTGCTGTTCCATTATGGAGGGGTAATTCATCAGTCATCTTTATAATTTGTTGTACATACACTGTTGTAAGATGTCTGGCACTGTTTTTCACTTATACACACCGTTTTAAACTGTTATTACATTTTCAAGTTTTTAATTAATTAAATTTTTTAAGTATTATTTGTATTGGTCGGTTTTAACCACATGACTACAGGATGTTCCTTTATATTGTGTGGTTTATGTGATTAATGCAGTTCTGATAAGTCTTGATGTAAGATTAAAGTGCTTGACTGCTGTTTTTTGCTCAATAAATCTTTGGTGGTTGCTATCAGCTGTGTGGGTTATACTGGACTTGTGTGCTCCCTGGACTCCCATCAGTTTTTCTTGTTTGGTTACTGGTTTCTCTTTTTGCATATGCATACCATGCCACTCCTCTGCATTTGTCCAATTGTTCTGATTTCACTTCATGTATGTGTGTACCCTCTGCCGTTCCTCTTTGACGCAAGCCAGTTCCGATTTCTTCTCTTTCATTGGCTTGATTTAAGAGCCAGTGATGCAGAAAAAGAGAGAGGGAGAAAGATAAACTTCAGGAGCTTGTCTCATTCAAAATGGGCCAACATCAGACAAGCAAAGCTATCAACACTGCTCCATCTTTTTTTTCCCCAAAAAGGCGGTACCTCCTTGTGACAAAGATGTTGCCAACCAGGCTGTAATAAGTAATGCAGTGGAATAAGTATGCATTCAGATATTGTGTGTTTGGGTATGTGTACTCAGGCAAAGGGCATAAGCTCTGCCTCCCATATGTCCTTGATTTAGACTCAAATTGCTACTAACTACATCCAGTCAATGCTGGTAATGAGCGAGTCTCTGATAATCTCATTCTTCAGAAAATGCAAGTTGATGCAGCACCTGTTGTCCTATTACATTTTTAAGGGAATTCAAGTAATATTTAAAAATGTTACAGTTTTTGAAGCTTTACCTCCCTATTACTTTGGCTTTGTCAGGAATTGCTGTGCAAAGCTGCTGAATGGTATTTTGGTCTTTTCCTCAAAACGGTCTAGTTTTCTGACAAATTGTTGTGGATTGCAGTCATCAAATAATGACTGACATGTGAGTTTCAGACTTCACATCCTCCATAAAATGTCTGCTAATGCAATGCTTGTCATTCTAAATATGGTGGAACAAAATTTAAAATCTGTCCTTGAATTTTGACTTTTGTCTGTGATTCTTGAGCTATTTTTTTTTTTTGGGGGGGGGGGCTACTGATAAGATGTATGTACACAGTCATAGAAGTGGCTGTAATTGTTGGCCGTGCTGAGGGCATAGCTCTCGCTGTCCCTAATTTTGCCTCATTTTTTAAACACCTTAATTGAATTATCACTTGTAACACAAATTTACATTTATATAAACATAATCAAAGCATATTAAGTTCATATTTACAAACATTACATATACTGGTGTGATCCTTATAAAACCTCTGGTCTCCAGGCAAACTGACTGCATTTGCCAAATAATGACACAAGTTTTAGACTTCATATCTTTCAGGGAATGCTTGCTAATGCAAAACCAGATATACTAAACTTTTTTGTATATGATAGAAATATTTAGAATCTGTTCTGCACTATAAATAAATGTAATAAATTTTATGCAAAAAATGGAAGAGCTTGTAGGCGATATTTCAGTCAGGTGGCAAAACGGTTTTGGAATCTTGTTGCAATAGGATCTACATATTACATGGAACTAAAATGAGCAAAATATTTTTTTTTTCTGGAGAAGGGAGAAATCTCATGAAATATGGCCCAGATGGGGAAGAACATCTTAGGTCATGTGGCTTTGTTAGAAATACTTACAGCTCAGGTTCAGAACTTGGCAAAGGTTGCGTTTTTTTCTTTATCCGTAACCAAAATGTGTTGTAGACAAATACAAAGGTTTATATTAATTATGCTAATTAAACCATGCCAGACTGGGACTTATAGCAAGCCAAGGCAACCGGCATGTGTATCCGTTTACAATGCAGTAAAGATACATTTCTCTGGTTCTGCTTTGTAGGTGTGCATCTGTTAGCACCACAATGATTCAATTTTTATAAGATACACCTGACAAAAGGGTAAAATTATACATTTCTGCATCCCCCAACACCAGTCTTAAACGCTGTGATTTTGTACCCTCTGCTATAATTTTTGAAGGCTTTCTGCTATGAAATTCAAAGCTGAGATGTTGAGTTACTTACATTTGTTTTTTTTTTTTACAGGACTGGGAAGTAAACTCAAAGTGCTGCACATCATAAATTACCTACTTCTTGACTACTGCTGTTAATGTTAGCAAGGAATCTCAAGACACACCCCCAATGCTTCATTAACAATATCTTCCTTTATATTTACTTGCCTGCATAACAAAATAAGCAATTTATTGATGAACCAAAAAGCGTTTTATAGAGAATTGGGAAACAAGGCAAAAGGAACACACACACACAAAGAAATAGAAACATTTTGAATAAAGATATCTAAGAAGATCCTGTAGAACACAACAAACATGTTAAATGGACCGAACAAGTAAAAGAAAGAATAAGAAGTTCAAATATACAGGATATGGAAATGGGATGAAGTAACGGCCAGAGAGGGTAGCCTGCCAGCAGGATAACCCAAGAGTAATGACTGCAACAGTGAAACACGATGAACATCTATAGACCAATAACTTGCCTTCTGACGACATATAAACTATACACTGGAATTGATGCCGACAGAGTTTACAGTTAGAAGAAAACTCAATCATGGCAATAGAACAAAAGGGTAAAAAAAGTAAGTCATATGGAACAAAGGCTCGTTTGTTGTTAAAGTCATAATGGAAAACAGTGAAAAGTGGAAGAATCTAAGTATAGCATGAAAAAACTACAAAAAAAAAGCATTTGACAGTATCTCACAGTCATGGATACAAGAGTGCTTAAAAATGTTTAAGATGCACCCTACACTAACAGTAACAAACCACTTTGCAGTTAAGCCATGATAAAGGACAAATTATTATTCCATGGATAAAAATTCAAAGGGGGATATTCTAGGGTGACTCGGTCACCACTGCTCTTTTGTCTTGCATTTAACCCATTAAGTTGTCTACTTAACAGATTAGGTCATGGCTACAATTTGGCTCCCAGAAAACAAAGTATAAATAAAGACTTTTCTTTTTGTAGATGATTTAAAACCGTACAGTTCATCAGATGAGGAAATAAAAGCACAACAGCAAGTGGTCAAAACCTCTTCAGATGATAAGAATGTCATTTGGTCTTGATAAATGTGAAAAGCAACCTTTAAAGCAAGAAAGCTGCAGCACCAAGAAAACATCAGTTTGGGAAAGGAATGCAATATAAAAACTTGAGCAATAGGGAATATATAAATATTCGGGGAATTGAAGGATCAACAATAAAACATCAACAAATGTGAGTAAAGTAAGGAATATTTTAGAAGACTAAAATTAATATTGAAAACAACGCTGACATCTAGGAACAAAGTCCAAGCTATAGACAAATTTGCGCTTCCTGTCCTAGCGTTCAGTTTTGGAGTGACTGATTGGCCCCCAAAAGGTGTTGGACAGGCTGGACAGGAAAACAAGAAGGATGCTTCATGCTCATCAAATGAATTATAAAAATCAGTGTATACCAAGACTAACCCAGCCACTGGGGATGCACAAGCCAGTGCATTTCTTTGTGCCGGTCCCAAGCCCGGATAAATGGGGAGGGTTGTGTCAGGAAGGGCATCTGGTGTAAAAATTCTGCCACATAACTAATGGCGTGAAAATTTCATATTTCCATACCGGATCGGTCAAGGCCCTCGTTAACGACGACAGCCACCAGTACTGTTAGCCAACAGGGTGCTGGCGGAAATTGGGCTACTGTTGGCCGAAGAAGAGGAGGGCGAAGGCAGGAAGAGAGGAGGAAGGTTAGGAGTGTAGCAGTGAGGGTAAGAACTTTGAATGTTGGCAGTATGACTGGTATAGGAAGAGAGCTAGCTGATATGATGGAGAGAAGGAAGGTTGATATAATGTGCGTGCAAGAAACCAGATGGACGGGAAGTAAGGCCAGGTGTTTAGGAAACTGGTTCAAATTGTTCTATCATGGTGTGGATGGCAGGATAAATGGGGTAGGAGTTATACTAAAGGAACAATATGCCAAGAGTGTTTTAGATGTGAAGAGAGTGTCTGACAGAGTGATGTTTATGAAGCTCGAAATTGATGGTGTAATGATGAATGTTGTTAGTGCATATGCTCCACAAGTTGGGTGTGCGATGGATGAGAAAGAGAAATTTTGGAGTGAGTTGGATGAAGTTGTGATGAGTGTACCCAAGGGTGAGAGACTAGTGATTGGAGCGGACTTTAATGGGCATGTTGGTGAAGTGAACAGAGGGGATGAGGAAGTGATGGGTAGGTATGGTGTTAAGGAGAGGAATGCAGAAGGTCAGATGATTGTGGCTTTTGCAAAAAGGATGGACATGGCTGTGGTGAATACATATTTTAAGAAGAGGGAGGAGCATAGGGTGACGTCCAAGAGTGGAGGAAGATGCACACAGGTGGATTATATCCTATCTAGGAGGGCCAGTCTGAAGGAGATTGGAGACTGTAAAGTGGTGGCAGGGGAAAGTGTAGTTAAGCAGCACAGAATGGTGGTCTGTAGGATGACGTTGGTGATGAAAAAGAGGAGGAGGAGTGTGAAAGCAGTGCCAAGGATTAAATGGTGGAAGTTAAAAAAGGGTGATTGTGAAGTGGAGTTTGGGGAAGAGTTAAGACAGGCACTCTGAGGCAGTGGAGAGTTACCGAATAGCTGGGTAACTACAGGAGAACTAGTAAGGGAGACTGCTAGAAAGGTGCTTGGTGTGACGTCTGGACAGAGGAAGGAGGACAAGGAGACCTGGTGGTGGAATGTGGAAGTACAGGAGAGTATACAGAGGAAGAGGCTGGCGAAGAAGAAGTGGGATTGTCAGAGATGAAGAAAGTAGACATGAGTATAAGGAGATGAGGCGCATGGCAAAGAGAGAGGTGGCGAAAGCTAAGGATAAAGCGTATGGAGAGTTGTATGAGAGATTGGACACTAAAGAGGGAGAAAAGGACCTGTACCAATTGGCTAGACAGAGGGACAGAGCTGGGAAAGATGTGCAGCAAGTAAGGGTGATAAAGAATAGTGAGGGAAAGGTACTCACAAGAGAGGACAGTGTGTTGAGTAGATGGAAAGAGTATTTTGAGAGGCTGATGAATGAAGAGAATGAGACAGAGAGAAGGTTGGATGATGTGGGGATAGTGAATCAGGAAGTGAAACAGATTAGCAAGGAGGAAGTAAGGACAGCTATAAAGAGGATGAAGAATGGAAAGGCTGTTGGCCCAGATGACATCCCAATGGAAGCATGGAGGTGCTTATGAGAAATAGCAGTGGAATTTTTAACTAGATTGTTTAATGAAATTTTGGAAAGTCAGAGGATGCCTGAGGAGTGGAGAAAAAGTGTTTTGGTACCTATCTTTACGAATAAGGGTGATGTGCAGAGCTGCAGTAACTAAAGAGGGATAAAACTGATCAGTCACAGCTTGAAGTTATGGGAGAGAGTAGTAGAAGCTAGGTTAAGAAGGGAGGTGATGATTAGTGATCAGCAGTATGGTTTCATGCCAGGAAAGAGCACTACAGATGCGATGCTTGCTCTGAGAGTGTTATTGGAGAAATACAGAGAAGGTCAGGAGGAGTTGCATTGTGTCTTTGTAGACTTGGAGAAAGCATATGACAGGGTGCCTAGAGAAGAGTTGCGGTATTGTATGAGGAAGTTGGGAGTGGCAGAGAAGTATGTAAGAGTGGTACAGGATATGTACAAGGGTAGTGTGACAGTGGTGAGGATTGCAGTGGGAGTGACAGATCCGTTTAAGTGGGACTACATCAAGGATCAGCTCTGAGTCCTTTCTTATTTGCAGTGGTGATGGACAGGTTGACAAATGAGATCAGACAGGAAGCCCGTGGACTATGATGTTTGCATATGAGATTGTGATCTGTAGTGAGAGTAGGAATCAGGTTGAGGAGACTCTGGAGAGGTAGAGATATGCTCTAGAGAGCAGAGGAATGAAGGTCAGCAGGGCCAAGACAGAATATATGTCTGTAAATGAGAGGAAGGGTAGAGGAATGGTGAGGATGCAGGGAGTAGAGTTGGTAAAGGTGAACAAGTTTAAGTACTTGGGATCAACAGTTCAGAGTAATGGTGAATGTGGAAGAGAGGTGTAGAAGAGAGTACAGGCAGGGTGGAATGGGTGGAGAAGAGTGTCAGGAGTGATTTGTGACAGACTGGTACCAGTAAGAGTGAAAGGGAAGGTCTACAAGACAGTAGTGAGACCAGCTATGTTATATGGGTTGGAGACCGTGGCATTGACAAAAAGGCAGGAGTCAGAGCTGGATGTGGCATAGTTAAGATGTTAAGATTTGCACTCGGTGTGACTAGGATGGATAGGATTAGGAATCAGTATATTAGAGGGTAAGCTCATGTTGGACAGTTTGGAGACAAAGCAAGACAGACTAGATTACGTTGGTTTGGACATGTGCTGAGGAGGGATGATGGGTATATTGGGAAAAAGATGCTAAGGACGGAGCTGCCAGGTAACAGGAAAAGAGGGAGGCCTAAGATAAGGTTTATGGACGTGGTGAGAGAGGACATGCAGGTGGTTGGTGTGACAGAGCAAGATGCAGAGGACAGGAAGAAATGGAAAGAGATGATCCGCTGTGGCGACCCCCAATGGGAAAAGCCGAAAGATTATGATGATGATGACCAAGACTATATATTCCCAGTTCTGAAGGAGGTATGGGCCTCCTTGAAACTGATTACATATATAGATCTGCAATTGTGGGACTGCATACATATCTTCTGACCTTGCAAACCCAAACATAGTTAAAGTTTTGAAACATGAGGACAATAAGTCTAAGATGACTTTCCTAGTTAGTTTAGCAGAAGCATATTGATGTTAAGCATGAATGGAAAGCAAACCAGAAATAGTTAAAAATCAGATGAGAAGGCAAGAAATGTGGAAAATGCATAAATATAGCTGTAAGTATAGAAACCCGTTGGAAAGACCTCATGTTGATCACGATCAAACACAAACAAAAGACGAAAGGTTAATATTGAAGGCCCAAGATAGTGGACTACGTACACTGTTTATAAAAGTCCATTGAACATGTGGGAGAAGCAGACTAATATAGGTTTTGTATAACAGAACTGGAAACAGTCACATACTTTGTTGTTGATTGTGACATACTAATGGCAGGAAGACTGTATACTGAAAGGCATAACAATGTGGCAATACTGTTGCATTGGGGATCCATTATGGTATTGAAGTGGCTGAAAAATATTGGAAACATGACCCACAAAGTATCATAGACAATGATGTAGCTTATATCACATGGAGTCACCCATTACCAACAGTTAGAAAAACAAATGCGAGAAAACCACAAACAGTCCAGGAAAGAAGACAAAAGTAGCACTTGATCATTGAAATTGCTATACCCAGTGACTAGAGTGTCTTACGTACAGAAACACACACAGTCATAAAATACCACGATCTGCAGACAGAAATGAGGGCAATGTGGAAGAATACCCAGACAGTTCCAATAGTAGTAGGAGCAACAGGTCTTACAAAAAAAAAAATTTACAATCGTACTTGGACATATTACTGTTACATGCAACTCCGTATGACCTGCAGGAGTAGTCATTACTGAGCACACTGTGGGTGCTGGGAAGAGCACTTCTAGCTAACATCAAAGACTGAAGCAATACTAAATTCATGAACTTTAATTATACTTTCGCTTAGGAATGGGGTCCATTCCCGTTATGGTATTAGAAAGCCAAAAGACTTGGATAAATTAAAGAAAGTAAGAAACCCTAAGTAAACACTGTAAATGTTTCTGTTAGTCCTTTTGGCACAGAGGGATAAAGCCCTGGATACAATCCAGGTGACTGGAGTATAATTACTTTGGTACTGTCTGCAGCTGGTATGGGTAGATCGGCATGTCCATTGTGGAAGAAGGTTATGGTGGTTTGGGTTACAATATCACAATCCCCATGCAGTAGGGGCACCAAAACAGGAAGCAACCCTGGCCTCTCCATGCTGTATTCATGCTGTAGTTTTCTACGCAGGTGTACAGGAACATGCATTTATATGGGGAAGCAGAGATCCCTGTAGTGACACAGGTAGCACATCCTGTATTCAAGGTGAGGAGATAGGGCCTAATGATGCCCTCCTTGCTGGGATGCAAGCAAGGCCACAAACTACCTCTAAGGTTGTATGGATGACCCTCTGGAGGACTATCGCCTTCATTCTGAGGATATTAAAAAATGAGGTAATGAATGGAATCAAAGTCTTACTGCGGTTGGCTTGATGGCCAACAGGCATGGAGGTAGGGGGATCAGTTATTAAAAAAAAAAAAAAGAAAAATGTGTGAAGGCAGCATCTGGGATGGGAGTTCCATCCTCATTACCAAAAGGATCAAGACCAGGATGACTCGAGCCTTGCAGGTGAAACCTTTCCAGAGGTCCTGACCCTTTCACTTTGTACCAATAATGCTGCATATTCCTCACGATCCCACTCCATTTTTTGGTTCTACATGGTGTAGTCACAATGGCATGGAGAATAGTCCAGAACATGAAGTGCTATTGCGAGTAGTGTGTGTGTGTGTGTGTGATTTTTAAATCTGTTTACAGTCTGCTCAGTGACCTTCTTTGGTGTGATCTTTGATTTTCCATCAGGTCAGTGCACTCCTTTTATTTACCTTTTTGGAATGATGTCTTACTGGCCTAAACTTCTACCCACTCCCTTCTTTCTACCATGATTTTTTTAGTGTTCGGTCATGTGAGGAAAGTATGATAGCTGTACTCACAGTTATTTTGCTAGGCAGTTTGTGTGGATCTTCTCTTAGAAGTTCAATATTTTCTTTTTTTTTTCTTTTTAAGTAATCACTGCTTTCAACTGCCTCTATGAACTTGGCTTGGTCTATATTGAACACTACTGAGTACAGTTTAAGAATTTCTACGTTTTGTCTAGAACTTTTCTGTTTGCTGTACTGGGCTTGCAATGGAAAAGGACAGCAAAAAACTATGTAGTATGGGGTGAAATTCATCATACAGGACAAACATTTAAATGTCTCAAGTCCTACATAGTTTCAAGTTTTTGGATGCTTTTCATGACCCAATTTGAACTGGCTGCGTATTTGAATTAGATCTACCCATTACCTCCGTGGAGCCAACAGCATAGCATTGTTCATCTTCTAGTACTCCTAGCCTCTGCCTTCCAAACCACCCGAGGGCTCCTCCTGAGCCAGACACCATGGTAAAGTAATGGCTTCTACCAAGGTTCTCAACTTCCAGAGATTCTGTGACTCCCAGACAAAGGACATGCAGTATTTCTTCAGTGGCCTCTGAGCCATAGTTAGTAATGACTAGATCAAACACTGTCACGTCATTTAGGTTTACACATTCCCTTTTCACAAGGCTATACTATATAAAAAAAATGTCACGCATTCTTACTGGTGCAGCATATGGGTTCCCAGATCTCCTCGACACTTATGATGGGAGAGATTCAAGCACCAACTTTGCCTAACGTTTGAGGCCACTGGATTTTGAATTTCCTCACTGGGTCCCATTTGGGCCCCAACCCCTCTTATACTGCCAGATGATCCTTCAATAGCAGAATCAATGTTGGAAACGTCATCATCTAGTGGTCTCAACTACAGGGCCACAGTCTTCAACCTCAACTTTATCAGTGTTTGCAGTGCCATCAGCTCAAGAGTTTTTGATCTCATGATCTAGGACACTGGTAATTAGTCAATGTCAGTGCCACAGGCCAATCTCTTGGAATTCAGGTTGTCCCAAACCCCAATGGAACTGTACATTCCATTCCGACAGCTGTTTGGTCAGTCAGCACACATGCCCCTGACACTGATGTTGACTGGGACATCAGCAGCAAGAGTCAAGCCTGATCCAGCCTTTGTCACCTTGATGCTGAAATAAACACTAGTTCCTTGAACAGGGATGCAGGCTTCTCTGCATACACCCATTCCAGCACGGTCTCTGACCCATCATTTCCAGCTTGGGATGTCATACACATGCATCAATAGTCATTCAACTTCCATCTGTTCAGTACACTACATCTGGGGCCTTCTTCCCTCAATGATAAAAGATTCATCCAGACAACCTGTTTCTTCCTCCTTTTCAGAATCTTCCCTTCTGAGGCCAGATAAGAAGCACAAGTTTAACAAGAAACATCTAGAATCACCAACTGAGTCTCCTACCTTCGAAATAGACAAGTCTGAAAAGGCTAATTAGTCTTCATCCTCGACAGATGATCTCAAACTGGAGGAGATACTTGACATAAGAGTTGAGATACGATGGATCCCAGAGATTCTCCTCTCAGTCTGAAACTATACTGAAAACACGGTACTCAAGCATCCACTTGGAAGCCACCCTGGGTTGACAAAATAGTACAGCTGGTGATGCAATCTGCATAGAAGAAACCTGTTGTGGTGGGTTCTGCACCAAGGACTAGTTGCCACACGAAGTGGATTCAGTTTGCGGCAATGACCACCCTAAAGAAGGCTCTAACCCCACACAACCCATCAATTCACCATATAGAAAGTCGTATGCTTTGGACAGGCTTGGGGAGCAAGCATACTCATCATCCTTGTTTACTCAGATGGCAGAACTACATAGCTCACGTGCAGACATTTCAAACAGATTTGGGTCTGGAAACAGACTCTGAAACAGTCATCAGATGGGGAACCTGGAAAGAAACTGCAGTCCCATATATTAACAATATGCTCCATTTGAAATCTGTCAGTGTACCTCACCCACAATACAGGGGATGGCTCAATGACGGAGCAGGTACTAGCATAGCAATAAGATGCTGTCCCAACTGTAATACACAGAATTTCCAGAGGACACCAAGACCAGCTTCTTAAATGCCCCTTTGACAGAACCCTGTTATTCAGACAAGCAGTAAATGTCACTTAGAAGAAGCAGAGATATGACAGCAAGGCAGACACTGTAACTGGGCTAAAAGTTATAATCTCCACAATGCACATTTTCCAAAATTCAGTACAGTCCACAGTTGCTATGGTTTTGGTGTGCCCAACAGCAATTCGATGAAAGAAGATCTGGAAGAGGATGCAGATGATGGGGTAGTAACTTTCAAAATGTCTAACAGCCCAAAGGTTATCAGAACTGGAGGATCACAGTTCCCCACCTGGATACCCACAGTCTTCAACCTGAGGACTTGCTTTGTTGTCTCATTCTGAAGGGAGCCAACAGTTACTTGTCTCTCCATTTGTCTGTGTTGCTGGCTTTCACTTGGAACACGCAAGTGAGGACCATAATTTCCAAAGGTTACACAACTCCCTTCCTCTCCCCACCCAATCCAAGTTTATTTCCTTCCAGACATCACATCCTATCAGAAGGTTGGGGGCAAAAAGGCAGCCTTAATCTACATCTTAGAGGTTTTACGAGATTAGCACAGACTAGTCTTTTACTATAGGTCCTTTTGGCATCCAAGAAAATGAAGGACTATAGGCCCATTCTGGATTTGAGCAGCCTATAATTTGCCCCAAATGAGCCCTTTTTTGTTGGTTATTGTGTAATCCATCCTTTCATGACAGAAAGGAGCTTGCTTATCTGCATATCAAGATAGCATGGGGATCATGTAGATTCATCTGCTAATGCAAAGGAGCCATTTTCACTTTTCCATTTGGTCTCACCTCTCAGGGTGTTCATTAAATGCATGGCAGTAACAGCAGTGCATCTCAGGCTGTATGGGACCATGGGTTCCTGTACCTGGACCTACCCTCAATTGACAGTCTTATACCCTTTAGGGATGATCTCTTAATGACAACTGCAAAGTTCCAGTTGATGACCATGCAAGCAGGATGGAGACATTGGCTTGTCTAGCATGTCTTCCTTTGGAGGGAGGTCTCTCCATTCAATTAAGCATCTCTCATTTCCTGCAGCTCTTTTTGTATGTTTTAGGGCTTAAGGTGTCTTCCATTTGCATGGTGCCCAACACACAGTACCATATGAGAGAAAGTTTTTTCAGAGGTTCTTCAGTGTACAACAGACTCGTTATTAGTTCTCCTGGACCTTCCAATCAAAAATTCTTAGAGGTGCAAGGATCATTATCAGGAAGCGGATTCCCAAATCTAAGTTATTGCTTGGTAGACCATTCCGAGACTTCTTCCCATGAATATCCCCTGCACTACGGTGGAGTGGTTATTTTTAGGAGCAAACAGCCAAAGGGACATTGCCACAAACTGATGCCTTTTGCACATAAATGTTCTGGAAATGAAAGCAGTGTTGCAACCCAATGTCTTGTTGCACATAAGTGTTCTGGAAATGAGGGCAGTCCTTCTCAACTTGCAGACGTTTCCAGACTCTTCTCCCTCCCCATGAGAGTTTGAGAATGGGCTTTTGTTAGCAGTTGCTATCTTACTGCCAAGTCACAGAGCAACAAAGCTTCTGTACGTGAAAGATGCATCATTACAGGCAGACTCTGAGCAAGAACTTTAGCAAGGGATAGGAGAATGGAATGTAAAACTGAAGGCACATGGGATAAAACTGTGTACAGATAAAACAGTTGTAATGGCAACAAATGGGGGAAATCAGAAGCACAGAACTAAGACAGAAGGGAAAACACTGAAACAAGTTAACATATCTTCAAGCATCTGGGAGGGGAAGAAGAAAATTTGAATGAGGAGGTCAAAGTTAGAATCACAGAGGCTGCAGCCAACTGGCAGAAAGTGTTAGGGGTAGTGCATGATAGAAGAATGCCAAAGACGCTGAAATGTTAGGTGTACAAAACAGTTGTGCACCTAAGTATCGCAGTTGAGGAAACAAAGTTCCTGAATAGGGTGGTTGGATGCACACTGTGGGTCAGCTGGAGAAATAAGGACATCACAGCAGAAGCCAAAGTCGATCCAATCGCACAGAAGGTCTAACAGAACAGATTACGGTGGATCAGGTACATGTGCAGAAAAGCATAAGACAACCAGGTGAAGATTTGTGACGGATAGGAAGAAGAGAAGAGGAAACATGGCAATCCAGCAAAGCTGTGGATAGATTGAGAGAGACCACCTGCGACAGTCAGGTACGACTGTTGAAGGTAGGCGAGTAGAACTGAATTGAAAGAGATAAAAAAAATGACAAAAGGAGGTTGAGTATGATGGTGATGCTGGCAGAAACAAATGCTCTAGCAGGCAGTTTCATGTTGCTGTCTGCAGATACATGTAGCCTGGAACCTTTTCTGTTATATCTGTGACCTCAACCATTAGCAAAAACAGCAAAATTGTCTATATTATTTCTACCCTAAGGAAGGCTCGATAGGGATGAACTTGTCTAGATGTGAGCCTCAACACCCCCCCCCCCCCGTGTTTCCCTTTACAATTTTCCCCTCATTTCCCCTTATTGTCAGACTTGGAGAAGGCCAAGATACACAAGGTCAAAGTTATCCTGATAGCTTCTTTTTGGCCCAGGCATGTCTAGTTACCCCTGCCATGGCCCTACCTTCTCTGAAGCCAATCAAGAGACTTCTAGCATATATGTCTGGGCAAGTTTCCCTGGGACCTTCTTTCCTTGTACTTAACTACATACTTTCACCACTTCTAGTGATGGTCAAAAACACCTCTTACCCAAACAGGGTGGTCAAATTCATAATCCTAACCTCTGCACAAAGGCTAAACAGTAAAAAGACAAAAGTAAACTGACACTTTTCCCATTTACGCCATGGTGTGGGGCAGAGATCTTTCCACTATTCCAATTCCATCTGTTTTGGAGTATTTATTACAAACGTTCTATTCTAGTCTTAGTTGTTTTCCAGTTAAAGTGCAGTTATCTGCTAGTTCCAACTTTCTTGAAAAGTGCCAATTTATTAGCCTTATTAAAAGTCTACCAAGATGTTTCTGTTAGGTTTACCGAGCAAGGAACATGTTCCTTCAAGGGACCTTAATTTTGTGCTAGAAAATGTAACTCAGCCACCATTTATGCTTGCTGTGACCGCAGTTCTCAAGTTTATATCCTATAAGATGCTCTCACTTAGCCAGGAGTATATCTGGATTACAGGCTAGTCACCCTCCTTAAGCAGTATTTCATAAAGATACAGTCTCCATGAGAAGAGATCCTCCTTTAATGTCTGAAGTTGTAACAGAGACCAATTTAAATCAAGCCATTAATCTGCCAGTGTTCTTTCATAATTATGTTAGGCAGTGAAGACTATTTGTTGCACTGCATGGATATTCACAGACAGCACAGATTTTAACTGGACAGTCAGCTCCTTTAGGAAAGATACTTAGCTGTTGGCATCATATTCAAAAAAAGAACACTAGTATCTGCAGTGTTAAAGTTAATCCCTTTCAAAATGACTTTTGAATTATATTTATGTTATTACAAAAAACATGAAACTTTACCTGTTGGGCCTAGGGGCCCATTCTGTCAGGGTCATGGCTACCTCAAGTTTTCTTCACAAATGCAGTTATGGACAATATTCGTGCAGGAGCTACATGGGCATCACTGAACACTTTTGCAAGAAACTATAACCAGAGTGTTACCTTTAGAGTACATGCTTCCATTGGTGCCACCATTACATGGGGTTATTCTTTAATGAGTATCCACACAAGAGCTTTACCTTGGGACTTGGCCCTGCAGGTAATTATGATGGAACTCCAGTCCTTGACAGGAAAGTTACATACTTACTGTACGACGGGACCTGAGCTGGAAGTTCCATCCTCATCACCATACTCCTTCCCCTTTCTTAGATCCAATTGTTCTGACTAGCAGTTTGTACGCTATCACAGTAAATGGGTTATTTACTTGCTCATGTAGTTTTAGTGATTCTGCCTCGAGTTTACTACAGAGATAAAATGAAGAGTCCTGAGGAACACAGCAATATGGGAGAAAGGGAAGGGCCAAGTAGGTTGGGAAAGGTTTCTCTTGCTGAGCTATGCTCTGCTGGTCTTGCGCCTGTTGATAATGAGGATGAAAGTACAGTTGTGTACACTTACCATAAATGTAGATGTTCGAGTGCATTCACTGTTGCAGTCATTACATTTGGGTAATCTGCTAGCAGGTTGCCCTCAGTCGGCCTGATTAACAAAGTATTGGGTCCTGCGTTGCTGTCCCTTCTTCCATGACGTCAGGGGTATAAAACATGCAGCCGATGCCATTACATCTGTTTTTCTTGCCCCAGATGTCAGGTGCCCCCCAAATGGGGAGGAAATAAAATTAAACACACAAAAATATATACCTCTAACCAAAAACAAATACACCAAAAAGGCTTTTAAGCATAGTGAAAGAAAGTAGAGGTGTAGTCAGTGAAAACAGGGGGCTGGAGGGAGGGTAACCAGGACTGCAACAGTGAATACACTCGAACATCTACATTTATGGTAAGTGTACACAACTGTACTATGTTCATGTTTCACTGTTGCAGTCATTACATTTGGGTAGATTCCCAAAGCTATGGTTGGGAGGAGGAATTTATACAGCATTAGGACCAGCTATAAGGCCCTGCAAGACAGCAGTGGCAAAGCCAGCTCTGGATTTAGAGAAAACTGGTAAATGATAATGCTTGGTGAAAGTATGTACAGAACTCCAGGTAGCAGCTTCTAGAATATCCCTGGTAGGAACACCTCTGAGAAAAGCTGCAGAAGTAGATGCAGCCCTGGTGGAGTGAGATCTGATCACTTGGGGGATAAGTTTTCCATGCTGCTTATAGCAGAAAAGAATGCAATGGCTTATCCATTTAGAAATGGTTTGTTTTGAAATAGCCTTCCCCTGTGCCCCAGCAACAAATGCTACTAGCAAATGTTCAGATTTTCTTCGAAGTTTAGTTCTATCCAAGTAGAATCTAAGCTGTCTGTGCGCGTCCAAAGAAGGCAGAATCCATTCCCCTTAGTTCTGTGGATTGGGGAAGAAGGATGGCAAATGAATGGACTGATTAAGAGCCACACTGAAAACCACCTTGGGCATGAAGGAAGGATTGGTCCTCAGAGATACCATGTCCACATGAAAGATGATGAAAGGCTCTACTGCCATAAGGGCCTGTAATTCAGATATCCTTCTAGCTGAAGTGATTGCTAAGAGGAAGGCTGTTTTCCAAGAAAGAAATTTTAAGTCTGCAGTAGCAGCTGGCTCGAAAGGAGATAGAGTGAGCTTCTCCAGGACAAAGTTAAGGTCCCAGGCAGGGGTAGGAGCTCTCCTGGGTGGTCTCAAGTTCTTTGCCCCTCTGAGATACTGCTTGAGCAGGGATGAGAGAAGAGGGGAGGTTCTGAGTTATAGTGAGCTGAAATAGCTGAAGCATGGATTTTAATAGAGGAAAAAGACAGGCCCTTGTGAAGCATCTCAGTTAAGTATTGTAAAATCTGAGGTAAATTGGGCGCTGCTGTGCTCATCCCTAAAGATTGGTTCCAGGCACAGAATCTTTTCCATTTGTCAGCATAAGATTTTCTAGTACTACGTCTTCTCGCCTCCAAGATGACATCCATCACAAGGTTTGCTGAGGGATGCTAAGGGTGAATGGCTGCAAGGTTCAACGTTGGAAGCAGAGGGTGCATAATTTGGTTCTCCTGCTGAGACAGCAAGGAAGGGGTCTGAGGCAGGTGCCATGGAGATATTTGTGACACTGCACAGGAGTGGGTACCAGTGCTTTTGTGGCAAGTCTGGAGCAATCAAAATCATTTTTGGTTTGTCCTGTTTGACTTTTAGCAGAACTTTGAGGAGCAGAGGCAGAGGGGAAAAGGCGTAGACTTATAGGTTTTTCCAGCTGAAAGACAGCATCCACTTTCCATGCTTCTTTGTGGGGAGTCCTTGTGCAAAATTTGTCCAACTGGTAGTTCTGGGGGGAGGCAAATAGATCTATGTCTGGGCTCCCCCATTTGCTAGTCAACATGTTGAAAATCTGTGGTTCCAGTTTCCACTTGTGTGGGTACATGAGATTTCTGCTTAGTCCGTCCGCCAGTGTATTCAATTTTCCTGGCAGGAATTGAGCTTGTAGGTGCACTTGGTAGCTCAAGGCTGTGTTCCACAATGCCATGGCTATTCTGCACAGGGGGTAGGAATGTGTACCCCCCTGCTTATGTACCACATAACTATAGTGTTGTCAGTCTTTACCATTAGTTGTCCTGGATGAATGTAGTCCTTGAAGGCTGTCAGAGCATTCTGTACAGCTAACATTTCTTTTTGATTGATATGTAGGTGCATTTGATTTGGGTTCCATTTGCCCTGAATGAACTTCCTTGCCAGGTGAGCTCCCCAAGCATAATCTGATGCATCTGTAGTTAGGGTTTGGACTGCAGGGGGTAGTGTGAATGAGAGTCCCTTGTTTTGGTGGCAGGCCTCTGCCCACCATAGGAACTCCAGGTGTAGGCAAGGTATGATAGGGATCATTGTTTCCAGGCTGTGACAATGTTGACTCCATAGACTTTTTAAGTACCACTGTAGTTTCCTCATATGCAGTCTTGCATACGGAATTAGAAGAATGCAGGAGGCCATGAACCCCCAAGGCTTGCAGTATTTGTCTTGCGGATAGCAAGGTTTTTGTGGCCATTTGTCTGAAGTAAGTTACCAAATGAATTTGCTTCTCTGGCATAAGGAAAGCCATCTGGGCAGTTGTAATCAAGCTTGCACCCAGGAATGTAATCTGTTGAGAGGGTACTAGTTGAGATTTCTTTTCGTTTATGGTGTACCCCAGACAAGTTAGAACCTTTTTTTACAAACACCAGATGATTTAGAAGTTAGACCCTGGTTTTCTGCCTGAATTAGACAATTGTTCAGGTATGGATAAATTTGAATATTTCTTTGCCTGCAAAATGCAATTACTGGAGCCAGACACTTTGTGAATACCCTGGGCGCAGTAGACAAGTCAAAGGGCAGTGCAGAGAACTGATAATGCAACTAGTCTGCTTTGAAGCGTAGGTATCTTCTGCAAGATTCCCTGACTGGGATGTGCAGGTATGCTTCTTTTAAATCTACAGTTGCCAACCAGGCATCTTTGCCTAGCATAGGAAGTAACTGGTGAAAGGTCAGCATCTTGAATTTTGGAATGTCCAGAAAGGTGTTTAGAGTAGACAGATCCAGAATTGGACGCCATGATTTGTCTTTTCTGGGTACCAGGAAAAACCTGGAATAGAAACCTTGTCCCTTTTCCTCTTCTGGTACCGGTTGAATAGTCCCCATGCTTAACAGAGAAAGTACTTGTTTTTGAGCCTTTGCCCACTGATTTGGAGGCTGGTCTGGCCACCCATTTGGTGTTGGCAACGTGTGGAAATGAAATCTGTATCCCTGGGACACTATATTTAAAACCCATTTGTCCTGGGTTATGAGTTCCCAGTTTTTTGCATGAAGAGCGATTTTCCCCCCAAAGAGGTGTCTAAAGGTAAGTGCTTGGTAATATTAAAGGAAAGTAATTCAGATTGTTTACCATAGGGGGGAAGTCTTGTTACTTCCACATTTGGAAGTGGAGGCCCCCATTGCTTAGTTCTGAGAGTCCCCTGGGACTGAAACCTGGTGTTTTTGGAGTGTCTGGGCTTGGCTTGAGAGGATCTGGAAGGAGCTGGAAAGGACCAATTCTTAGTAGGCCAGTGCCTACTAAATCTTGGAGGCTGCACTTGTAAGAAATATTTTACAGTTTGCATAGATTTAGCTTTATCCTTCCATCTTTTTTAGAACTTCTTCAGCCTCATTGCCAAACAGGCGGTCCTGATTTAATGGAGCATCCAACAATTTTGCTTTAACATGATCAGGCAGAGATTGCTCCTTAAGCCAAGCATGCCTTCTAAGCACAGACCCAGTAACGGCAGCCCTGCAGGAGGCTTCTAAAGAATCAAAACCACATTGCAAGGTATGTTTTCCAACTTGTTCAGCAGAATGCAATAAATCCTGTAAATCCTGTAAATCTTTATTTTCCACACAGTCAGAAATCAACATCATTTTCTGTTTAAGCAGTCCAATAATATGCTGTTGATATTTTAACATATGAAATTGGCAATTTAAAGCCCTGATTGCCAAGGTTGCAGATGTATAAACCTTTTTTACCCCCTCTATCCAGCGCCCTGGAGTCTCTATCAGAAGGGGTATAGGATTTTTAGCAGTAGAAGCCTTAATGCCATTGGGCCCCTGTGAAATGGTTTCTGGGTCTACAACAGTATTTTTAAAAAGGAACTTGTAGGACTCAGGAACCCTGTAGTATCTGTCAGGTTTACTAGGAGCCGGAGGTAGGGAATCACGGGCCATACTGGATTCCAAAAACACATCAACAATGTCTAGTACAGGTGGTATAGCCAAAGGCCTATGCTGAGGTAGAAGAAGGAAATCCCTTGACTTTCCCAGTGGAAATGCTCCCTTAAGGTTTGTAAAGTTTCCCCAAAAGAAAAGTCCTTGGGGGGAGAAGCAGAGGGAATGGAATCTTCTGCATCAGAATCCTCATAAGTAGGTATGGACAAATCCATGTCATTAGAAGAGTCAGAAGAAACAGAGTCTTGATCAGAAGATTCATAGTCAAGCTCAGCCCTAGGCCTCTTAGAAGGGGGGGGGGGTTGACTACCCCTAATTAGAGTAACAGATCTTCAGCCATTTTGATCATTTGTTTTTTAGGCACAGGGGCCTAAACGTGTGGCCTGGGTGTCGGTTTATTAGACACAAATCAAGATTTAGGCCTTAGTATTGAAGGTGGAGTCTGTTTAATATGCAGGTCTGTAGGCCTGACTACACCCTCAGAAGACGGTGCCTGCACAGCGGACCCATTCAAGGTAGAGACACCCGGGGGTTCCACAGGAGAAGCATCTCGCGGCATACCGGACTCCGAATGGGTCTCAGTAGAGGCCTGCGAATCAAAAGTAGCAGGCATCAGGGGCTGCGAAAGCACCTCACTGAGTACCGGCGAACTAGCGACTGGCTTAGGAAAAGCATCGTCGGCAGTTTTGGACCTCAGCGGCCTGTCTCTGCCTTTATCTTTGCGTTTTTTCAAAATCTCGGTAGTCATATGGCTAACCGATGACATTTCTGGATAATTAAACCAAGAACCGAAATATTTAGAGGCAAAAATGTACCAACGACTGATAGTGCACTGATTAAAAGCAAAAAACCGACAGCAAGGTACGTCGTGGTCAGGGCCTAGGCAAGGAATACAGTACAAATGAAAATCTTTATGAGGTATTTGCTTCCCACAAGTAATGCAATTATTAACTTTTACTGACATCGGTAAGGAGCAAGAAAAAGTTTCCCCAACAGGATACTTAGCTTTAAGTTGAAGACTTCGATTCAGAAACTCGAAAATGAAAATTTCAGGAGTCGGCCGACCGACACATTTGCAAACTGCTTCTGCTTCGGGCACCGCACGGCAAGAAAGACTGATGTAATGGTGTCGGCTGCATGTTTTATACCCCTAATGACCTGATGTCATGGAAGAAGGGATAGCAACCTATGCAGGACCCAAGACTTTGTTAATCAGGCCGACTGAGGGCAACCTGCCAACAGATTACCCAAATGTAATAACTGCAACAGTGAAACATGAAGAACATCTGCCAATCCAGATCTATAATTACGTTTTAAGTAACTTTTCTTTACCCAACTACATCTCCCACACTTTACTAAAGTATCTGGGATACTGTCCCAACAAGGAAACTAATAATAAAACAGTCAACAATGTGTTTATTAGAACAGTAGTCTTGACAACAGAATGACTAATAAAAAGAAGGCAAAGGAAAGGCCATTAGTGTGAATCCATATCATTAAAAAACACATTTTGTGGGAGCAGGGTTGCCAGACGTCCCTATTTGGGCGGGCCTGTCCCGAGATCAACAGCCTGATCCCGAGTCCCGCACTGATGGTTTAAATCCCGGGCAGCCTCCGCTTTGTTTTTTTTTTTTTTTTGACTGGCCCGTATACCGGCATATGGGCCAATCAAAACATCGCAAAACAGAGCTACTTCTGTTTAATGCGGAACTGCGATGTTTCGCATTAAACAGAAGTAGCTCTGTGTTTATTTATTTTTGATTGGCCCAGGCCTATCAAATAAAAAATAAACACAGAGCTACTTCTGTTTAATGCGGAACTCTGATGTTCCACATTAAAGACGTGGAAGACCTTTTTTTTTTTTTTTTGTAAGTCTTCCCTATCTGGCCAGTCGGAAATCTGGCAACCCTGTGTGGGAGAAACCCTACACGAACCCCACATCCCCTAACTTATTTACAGTAACTCCACAGCTGCACAATAGCAGGGTAAAAGGAAACCTTAATGATCACTTAAAGCAGATTCCAGTGATGCAGATTTTCACTAACAGCACTTGCAAAAACGAATGGCTCCCATAATATATTGCATCTATTTTCTACAATATCATCTAACACCTACATATATCAAGATATGTGCAAACAGGTGTGTGCATGTGTATCTATGAAATCTTCCTAGATGGACATCCAGTCAAACAAAAGTGAATGCATTAATTAAAATCACTATGACCAAAGGACAATTACACCATTTCCTAGGACTAATGCCTTGCCTTCTACGTGTGAAAGTGGGGAGACCAGAAAGGCAGAATGGTCTTTACCCACTATCAAAGTCCAATTTCTGTACAAGTAGAATGACTCAAGATTCCGATACAATACCATCACAATAGTAAATGATTTGAATTTAGAATCTTTCACAGGAGCTGCCTTATTCTGCTATAACTAAACCAACAACTGAAGTTCGAAGCTGTTCAAATAAAACTTTCAGAAGGCATCTAGATTTCACATCAGCTATTCCTCAGTTCGCAGGACTACATAACATAACATAAGATAGATGTCGCAAAACCCAAAATAATCTTATTCTGAATGAAGTTAGGATTTTGGTAGCAGCTATCCTGTCAGTTTAGAAACATACTTTTTTTTCCATTTTATGGATAAACAAAGCATACTGCAAACTACACTTACAGTCTTTTCCCCTCAAGATATGGCAGTTATGCAGTAATCAAAACAGAAGCACTGTACATTATGATGTACAGTAGCTAGAAATAGAACAAAATGAAAACAGAAATCTGCAGGCTGTCGGCTTAGTCAGTCAGCTTCCAAGTAAGGAGAGGAGATGAGATTTTAAAGTCACACTAAGGAGCCAGAAAGCTTGATCTATAAATAGTTGCTAATCCTTGTACTTTACACACACACACATTACACTGGAAAGCTCATGTAAAATAACTGTGATATAGCAAATTTCCATTTATAGGAAAACTATTTCAAGTTTACTGCTTCAGCCCAATCATGTATGTGAATACATATGATGCCTGTTCAAGTCTTTCAGCTTCACAATACCTGAAATCCACTATAAACATAACACTGGGCTAGGTGTGCAGCTTCAGGGAACATTTTGGAATTTACAGTCTGCTGATGAAAACTGCGGTGGTGGTGCTGCGATAGCGTCGCCTCACAGTTAGACGTTGCCCGTTTGATTCTCAGTTAGAGCGTCTTCTGTGTGGTGACATGCGTGAATGGGCGTTCCTTCATTGAAGGTTGTGCGTTAGGCCCAGCAAGCCAGCATGTAAAAATCTACTGCCAATCATTAGCGGACCGGAGTTGCGCTGTGGCGACCCCTAACCGGGAAAAGCCAAAAGACACAACAACAACAGTCTGCTGATGAATGCTAAAACTGTTACAGAAATGCTTTACAGTACACCTTGAAAACTCAAGTTTTCAGTTTCTGAAGTGCATGATGGCCTGGAAGAAAGGAGGGAGGGAGGCAGAGAGACACACAGAGAGAACACTAATATGACATTCTGACCAATAAGGTTACACCCGACTCTGATAACCCACTTTCTAGGTTAGAACATAGCAACACTGGTATAGCATGGGAATATCTTGCAGCAGGCTGTAACAGATGTGGTAGGCATTACCAGCAGTGCTCATTCAAAACTCCAAACCAGCTCTATTTGTTGAGCTTTATGAAACTGGCATGTCCCAGGACACCTCAATTATTTTCACCATCATAATCAAATTGAACACCGCAATCATCACCCCCCTTCTCATTTTTACAAGGGACTGGGGTATTGTATCAACATTCTCTACCTCTCTTTATTCAATACCAGTCAACAGTTGCTACCGGTCTCAAATCCATATCACTTTACAGACTTTAACAGTACTGCACGACTGTTACAGGTCTTCTTCTCAACAAGCCATTCAATCTCATGACTTGGCTGGACATCCTCATCTCCCTTTTGCCTTCTCTTCCTGTCCTCTCCCAAACCGTCTTATGCTTTCTGGGAAATGTAACCAAACCATTGTAATGCGTTTTCCTTGACCTTGTCTGCATTTGGGACTACTTTAGCTTCAGCTCTGATGCCTTCATTTTGTTTCTGCCCATACTACCTTTCTCACGCACTTCATCTCAGTCACCTAAAGCTACCTTCAGCTTCTGACTCTTCACTGCCCAGATTTCTGTAACATACAAAAGTATGGGACACTACTGCGGTGATGGTGCTGCGGTAGCGTTGTCGCCACACAGATAGACGTTGTCCTGTTTGATTCTCAGCTAGAGCGTCTTCTGTGTGGAGACATGCGTGAATGGGCGTACCTTCGTTGAAGGTTGTGCGTCAGAGCTGGTAACTCGGCACGTAAAAATCTACTGCCAATCATGAGCGGCCCGGAGTTCCGCTGTGGCGACCCCTAACCGGGAAAAGCCGAAAGACACAACACAAAAGTATGGGACACTACCGATTTCTACACCTTACTTCTCAGCTTCTTTGGCATTCTTCTGTCACACACTACCCCAAATACTTCGTGCCAATTGGCTGCAGCACCTCCAATTCTATTCCTGACCTCATTCAGATTTCTCATCATATTCAAATTTATACTGAAAATAAATGCATTGAAATAATTACTTCAAGGAAAAAGTATTTCAAACAGAAAACAGCAGACAGAACAATAAATAATGAAATACTTTTCTAGAACAGCAGCAAACCCACCAATTAAACTATAGTCAAGAAAACAAGCCCATGTGAATGATGTAACCTCATGATGTATTCTTATAAACTACATTTTTTTTTCTTTAGTGACATCTTTCAAAACAACTTATAGCATAATGGCAGAACTCAGCAATAATGGAAAGAAGGAAGGCAGACAGACATAACAGAGCAGGTTTAATAAATGCTGCTGCCTGACAACATAGATGTGCACATAAATGATCATGTAAACTACTGCACTGGTTTATTTCTGAGCAGTTTCCATTGTGCTATACCACACTACTTCCATGCTTATACTCCGTCATGAAGGACTGGTTCAAACTGTCAACACAGCCCAGCTATATGGAAAATGGCATAAGGACCACATTAGGTCAGAACCATAGCTAGGTCAACTGACATGCTGGACAATCCCAGACTGGCACCCTCAACTTGAAGTTGAAGACCACAAAAAAGACTGAACAAAAAGCTTATGCAGGGTCCTTGTTAGAGTTACTTGCAAGTAAAGCTAATAAATGACTCATTTAGGAAGCTGCAATATCCTTCAAGGCTTCTTAAATGAACTCCAACACTGCACTCATGCCTTATGGACAACTACTGATGATTCTCCCTTATAACTTCAGCCCAGGGTAGCTGCCTCCTTTGTCCCACCTTAGTTATAGTACTATATTATGGTATGAAACTTATCAGCGCAGCAGTATTTAAAACACCTGAATGTCAAGCACCATAATTCAGTCAAAACACTGGGTTAGAAAAGCCAGATCAAGCTTGTGACGACCGTGCCCTGGCCAGCAATCAAGGAACCTCAATTCTCACCACTAACACCAGGGAGGTAGTTCTCTAGAAGAGAAAAGGATAACTAATACACACAGTAAAGTACAATTTCCCTTAAGTGCACACAGAGATCACAGTCAGTCTGGGGCTGGTTGCTCTCTTGCTCACCAGATCCCCACTGGCACAGCTATAGGTCCAGGTCTCAGCCTAACTGGGCAAGCTAAAACCTCCAGTACCCTCTCTGTTCAGTGCTTCATGTCCCTGCCAAGTAGCTGACAACACACACACTGAGATAAGTATTCATACAATTTCACAGACACTCCTGGGAAAGGCTGACACAGATTCTCCAACTGTGCCCCTTTACCCAGACTATACAGAAGTAATTACTGCCACCACCCAGTTAATAATATTAGCTACTAAAAGGCTGTTAAAAGGGTATCCAATTATTACTGTGCAATATTATTATCCAATGGTAGTATGACTAACAGTCTAGGCTCACTTTAGAGTGGCCTATTACAGTAACCTCTATAAATACGCAATGTACTCTAGAGCTCATCTCTACACAAGACAGCCACAGGTAGAAGGTTTTAAAAATATTTAATAATAAATAATTAAAACACAAGACAAAACTACTACACCACAGAGATATCTAAGAGTTCAGAGATCACACAGAAACTTAAAATAATACAGTAGGACAGGTCTGATTTCAAAGAAAAATACCTAATTAATCTTTATTAGCTTTAACTATTCCTACAAGAAATCACAATGTTAGAACTTACATGTGAGCATAAGACAGAGTACTGATAAGTTAGATATCCAAAGTCAAAATGTTTCCAGTCTCTTGTGAGAAATAGTATTTAAACATTACTAACAAACATGTCTCTAAGGCCCTTCCCAAATTACATAATTTTTGACACTTAGGTTTTTCCAGTATTCATATTGCATCATCTTAACACCTGGTCTGAGTTCTTATTTAGCAATCTAACACCTGCTCAGAACTTACAACAATACAAGACATTTCACATATATTCTAACAGAAACTAGAGCAATAAAGCACCTTCCACATCTAAATTCATGTCATAAACTTTAGCCTTAAAACAATGGGCATGAAACCTTCATCCACCCACACTGGAGCCGAATTGTAAAACATTAAAGAGATTCATAATATCTTTTCAACTTAAAAAGACACATGAAATACTTGGCTTGGTTTTTCTTACAGCAGATGGCAATGTTGCAACAATCTTGAAGTTCACATTTTACAGTGTCTTCTTACATTTAAAAATACAAGCCTGGATTTTACATTTATTTATACAGTTGATAGAATTATGCATCAGATTCTATTTGACTAGGCTGGCAGCCTTCGCCCATCTCTCCCCAACTGTCACAAAGCTATTTAAAATGGCACTTTAACTCATGAAAAAGAAAACTGCTAACTGAAGTTGTGAAACAAATCTTAGTAATGCTTGCACACGTTCTGTGGCATTTTGGGAAAAAAATCCATCTAAATAGAATTTTATGGAGTAAAAGGAAGGAAGGAAGGAATAAAACAGAGAAATAAACATGATGTGCCTGTTTCTTCAGAATATTCACACTACATTGCATCTCTAAACTCTTCATATTTTGGGGGAACTCATTCTTCCCAAACTTTTTCTCCACGTCTCATAGAATTGGAAACTATGTTGAGAAGCTCTGAGTTTATTTTACCACCACTTAAAAGGTGCTTTGGGGGTCTTCTATTTTTTTTTTGCTTCTGCCCCAAGTTGACTGGTATACACAATTCATACATTATTTTGTGAGACTTGCATCTCATAAAAAGTGTAAAAGCATTTAACATCCTCTACACAAGGAGATTAAAAGGCTAGTTATAACTACATCATTAAAAACCTATGCTGAAAGTGCCAGGAGCTCAGATGGTGAAAAGAAGCAGTTGTGGCCAGGAACAATGATTTATAGTACTTAAAATGTAAAATTCAATTTTCTTGAGGTGAAATCAAGGAAGGTTACCTGTGATTTTTACATGTAATTTCCAGTAATTACCAAGATTCTACTATAATGTAAAATTTAAACAGTGTTTATGTAAAGAATCTTCAATAAGGCAAGCTTACAGTATTATGAATTGTAAATGCAAACAGTATTACAAGTTAGTCATTGAGTATTACAGCCAAAATGCTAAATTCAATTAAAGTCCTGTAATTTTCCAATAATCAAACAGTTAATTCCGGACTTACTCAACCAGTCCAAAATCAGGATCTTCTAGTATTTTTCCAGTTGAATAAAAAGAGAAAAATCAATGTTTCTGATTACGGTTCTTCTACACAGTACATTCCCTTTAAAGGGAAGCCTGTACTAAAGTGCTATGACATTTTAAATTAAAACCTGATGGAGGGACAGATTTGTCTCCCAGAGGTTACCCACACCTTTGGAACAGACTCCCACTTCATGTCAAACAGAGCACTTCACTGGCCCTCTTCAAACGCAATCTGGATGACTGGATGGGTGACTATAAATTCACCTGGGTGAGGGTCCATCTGTGTCCCTCTTGCACAGGGGCAATAGGTGCTGATCGTGGAAATAAGGATAAGAACTTGGCTAGGCTTGTAAGGGCCCTAGGGCCATTAGACTAGTAACTTCATATGATCCTATGAATAAAAATAAATGAAGGAACAGAAATCTTTTAATCAGCAGTTTAACAATACTTCAGCAGGAATAATTTTACACAGTAAAATTGAAGCTGCTTTGCTTTGTGCATTGCTAAGTACAGATCCGCAGGAAGCTTCCATTCATGCTTGTAAACACAGGTCTGCTTATTGCGTCTGACAGAATGTTCCATTTCCAGATATGGCTGCATATACATTTACAGCAAACGCTGGCAGTACAAACAGCACCGACTGCAAAAATGTACTCAGCTGGGACTAAAAGTCATCTGTTCCTTGGGGTACAGCGACATCACAATTGATTCTATTAAATTAGAGGATGAAGAGGCCCAATCCCAATGGGGATTTTGTGTTCTCTCCCTCAAAAAAAAACAGGCATCCACTATGAATTCCATTAGAATTTAAAACACAAACTTGTTATTCACAGACAAACCTTATAACCAGTAAGAGTATTAGCAGAAACTGGCCTCTCTGAACTGTCCACTTACACGTTAGGGTCAAAGTTTAACTGTTTTTTTGTATGTGAGGTAATGAAAGAGATGCCCAATTAATTGTGCAGAAAATTCAAATAAGAAATGGTTATCACTTCTACCAAAACATACAAACATATGTCTTTGATACTTTGAAAATATATAGGACTACCTAAATGGACACCAAGCCCTTTGCTGTGAAAAGCATATGCCAGGTCACATTTACTAGCAGAATGGAGTATACTACTGTAGGAACAAAGGCTGACAACTCTTGGGAGTTCTCAAATTCCCAACTTTTTAACCTCTTACATTCATTAAGCATTAACACGACAGCCGCAGTGGTGCAGTGTTAGCGTTGTTGCCTCACAGCAAGAGGTTTTCCCGTTCGATTCTCAGCTGCAGTGCGGGGAGTGCCTTCTGTGTGGAGTCTGCATGCCCTCCCTGCAGTTTGGTGGTTTTCGAAAGACATGCGTAAATGGGCGTGCCTTCGTTGAAGGGTGGACGTCGAGCTGGCACCTCGGCGTTCATGAAAATCTACTGCCAATCAATAGCGGACCGGAGTTCTGCTGTGGCGACCCCTAACCGGGAAAAGCCAAAAGACAAACAACATTATTCATTAAGCATTAACAGCAATCTTTTGCATACCTATTTAACTCATATAAATGACAATCATTTTAGTTTCCCAGTCTAAAATGAAAATGCAATCGCCAAATAGAAGAGATTCAGAGCTGTTCACAGCTGTTCCATAGTGAAGAATTTGTGCTAACTTCATCAGCAGTTTAATATTTGCTCCTTGTGCTTGACCTGCAGACTCATTTTGCAAATGTCAGCAAAGTATAATTTGTGAGTTACAAAGCCATGTTTTAGTTGCTGTTAAAGTTTTTGGAGTAATTTTTTGAGGTGTGCCATGCTGTCAGATGTGCAAATAAGTGTAGAGTCATCTATGTACCATATTAGGGAGGCCTGTTGTGCGGAGGGTGTTGGTGAGAACATTAAAGAGGAAGGGACCAAGTTCAGAGGCTTGTGGTACACCTGTGGTTAATGGGTGGTATGGACAGAGGGTGGAATGCCATTTTACTGACTGTTACTTATTGGATTGGAACCACAGAAGGGTGTGCTGACACAGACCTAATGAGGACATTTTAAGTAGAAGCTTGCTGTGACAAACTGTGTCAAAGTCTAGAAATAAGGAGGAAACTAGTTTGCCGTTATATACCTAGCTTTACTGACAGTTATCTACATACAGTGGATATAAAAAGTGTACACCCCTGTTAAAATGCCTGGTTTTTGTAATATAAAAAAAGAGACGACAATAAATAATTTCAAAACTTTTCCCACCTTTAATGTGACCAAAATATTTTGATTTGTTAGATTGATTACACAATGGTATTGCTTCTGTTTAAAACCTTTTTGATTACATGATGGTACTGCTTCTGTTTAAAACCTTTTGACTACTTTTATACAATAAATTAAGTTACACTTCTTCTAGTAATGAAATCTCCTACCTTTTGTTTTCAATATAGTTTGTGCATATTTTGTGCATCAGTTTGTTGTATTCAGACTCGTTTGTTTTCCTATTGCTCGTGTTGACTGTTGAAGAAACCTTGACACATAGATGGACACCTGAATATTCATTTCCAGCCCGACTTGCTTTGACCTCCTGGAGGCAGGAGGTACGATATGAAATTAGGTATTGACAAGGTGATTATGGTTCACTGACCGACTCTGCCTTGTAAACTCTTACGAATTGCTCACTTTTCTGTGCATCCTGTCTTTTATGTTAACTGTTTTACATCCTTCCTTTCTCAGTAATAGGCTATCACATCAAGACAGCTTCTGGGAGGTCTGGGGTGCCTGCTATATTCTTCTAGTTTCTAGGGTAAAACTTCAAATGAAGCATGGATTCTGGTTAGCATGACACACCAAGCTATTATGTGGTAAAATTCTTGCATCAGTTCAGGCTGGTATTTCTGGGCTATTGGACATTATTATGTGGTCAAAAGCAGAGTTTTCTTTTTTTTTGTGGAAAGTAATGAGTTTGGTGATAACATAGTTGATGTAATACATGTATTTTGCAAGTGCAAATTTGTTATGCCTCTGTGGCTGCATTCTAGTGACTTTATACACTAGTCACTTTGTATATTACTCTCCTCTAAGGCCTGGAAGTTAAATGAATCCACCTGACAGAAAAACCTCCTGGTATGCTATAGGTTCTCACTTCTCCAAGCAACTCGTCAATAGACAGCACAATCTCTAAATGAAGAACTCTGATGCGTTTTCTACATATGACCAAACAAAGCTTCTCTAGATCTGCACAGACTTACTGAGGTCAGATCAGATGCTGTCCACCCACCATTCCAGACTGGTGAGTTCATTAAGATGCAAGGAGAAAATAAGGACTCTTTGGGACACATTTCATAAGATCTTATCTCAGTAACTTCTGTGACTTGCTTGAACTGCTCTATTAAATAATTATGATATACTTTATATATGTAGAGATACTAACCACATTTGTGATCAAAGGGTGCTGGGTGGATCACAAGTACCTTCTGTATAGTGGTTATTTGTTTTACAGATGCTACAGTTTGTTTTCATGGTTTCAGTTGTATTTCACTTTTACATTTACTGCTCTTGCACTCAGATTCTTTTTCATGCTTTTTGTAACTCATGTTGTGCTTCATGTTGTCGCTGCATTATTACAAGTTGAAATGGTTTTGAAATTAAAAAAAAAAAAGTCTTCCATTAAAATTCACACTCCGTAACACCCGCTTGTCTAACGTTTCCATAAATGTTAGAAAAACTGTCTGTAAACATCTTCCATAAAGGAGTTCTCTTAATGCCACCAGAGAGAGAGACCCCTCCTCTAGTCTTTGGGGCTTGAGCATTATGCATGAGAAGCAAACTTTATGTTACAGAAATTTGGCATACACATTCATCTGTTCATGTTCTGATTATCTGCAGAATCCAATTCAGGATCAGTGGAGAGCAACAGCCTGTCCTCAGACACAAGGATGTCAAAGACCTGTCACAGGTGAAATGGTGGTCTTCAAACTGCCTGAAGGTGTGCATATCATGTGCGTGTGCATGGGTGCATCTTGTGACAGGCTGGCACCCCATCCCAAGATTAGATTCTATGCCTCATGCCCTAAGAGTACGAACAGATATGTTAAAGTTAAAATACTTTTTACTTAAAATGCTTTTACTACTGCCCGAAAAATCTGGTAGGAGGACTTTGCAGTTACTAACTTATACATGCAAAACCAACTTATTGTTCAGTGAAAAGGTGACGAAATTAAATCACTTTGTCATGGTGAAAAGTTATCAGCAGTGACTTTGCAGTTCATACAAGGGCCAGTCTTTTACCCAAACAACCAGAATGAATCATTTTTGCATTTGATGGATATACACAGACAACTTCAATATAATACATAAAAGGACTAATTAATTCTAATAATCAGTTTTATTTAATTCAGGAATTAAAAAAGAATGCCTAGTAGTCAGAAAGTACAGATTCTCGCTAAATGGTTTGCCCTCTGCATTTTTGAAGTGCTAAGTACAATAAACTTTGCAAGGCATAACAAAAGCATATAACAAATAGGGAATCAACTACATCTACTGTATATTTAAGAAATGTTACAGAAAGACACTTCTGAAATAGGAGTATTGTACACACGTCCACACAATGCACGGTTAAGAGGGTTTTTGCAGGATGCTGTTACAGGGTATGTTGTAAATACTCACCTCCACTAGTTACACTAACATCTGAGTAGATTCCCAGGTATTAAGATTTACTGCCACAGTGACCCTCCCCCAAATCAGACAGTACAGATATGGCTAAGGTACTTAATGAGACATTTGAGGAGAAAATACCGTAACAATAGAACTGTCCTCCCACATGACACATCTGCCTCCTTCTCAGTAAGCAACTCCTCTCCAGTTCTTCCTTCTGATTAATTCAGAAAGGAAACTGCTGAGGGATGTTTGAGTTTCACTGAATGCTTGATACTTACTACACCTCTTTTTTTCTGACCGTTCTTTCCTTCCTTGCCACAATTTTCCTCTCACCTCCCCCTCCTTTTTTTAACTTGCTTTGACAAATGGCCTAGGTCTACCATTTCCTGGACTCAACATCACTGCTCCCTTTCTTCAAATGCATGTGGCATGTCCATACCATAAGCCAGTGGACATGTTATATGGTTAACTGTTTAGGTCCTTACCATTGCACCTACAGGTGGTCTCATTTGCATTCATTTTAATGATGCCACAAAATGTCAATGCAGGAAAGGCTTACATTGAGCTTTCTTTTGCTTATCTTTACTTATTGTCAAGTTTTATCTAAAACCCTCTGAATACTCAAAGACCACAAAATGCCTTCTTCCACTCTTACTATTACAAGAAGACAGCTTCTTAATTATTCTAATAAAACATTTTAAAAAGTCAGAATTAAATTTTACAAAGGCCCAAGAGCTCCACCAAGTCAGCAAAACAAGCTTCTTCAGTCATCAAGTCAGCAATACAGATAGAAATCTTTCCTCTAGGGCAATCTTGCCCTAGACTACTTGGAATGGATGTGGGCAGTCTAAGAGCAGAGTTGGTCACACTCACTATGGTAATCAAGTCTATGACTACAGTTTTTGTTTGGGTCAGCCTAGTATTTAGCTATGAACCTATAAAGGCTATTACTCTGCAGACTATTACAAGCCTAGCCAATAAGGTCAGAATAAACCCTGTACTTTGTATTATGTTAAAGCCTCCCCCAAAAAAAGGCAGCCTTCGATAGTGTTAGAGAAGAAACTCCTAAGTAAATGCTAGACAATTAGTCTGCAAAGTATTATAAGCCTAAGCATTAACCAGTGTAACTATAGGTGAGAACCAAACTCTGTAGCTTGTGTCTGTGAGGTAACCCCCTTAACCATTACAGCAACCCTCTTTTCTCAGAATGGCTGCAACTTGCTGGCCACTGTCTATAGCAGACTTGATGTCTTTCATTCTAAACTGGCAACTCCTGTACCTATGGTTACAGGGCTCCAACCTTCCTTATTTCTAGTGGCACTTTTTCCCCTGGTGCTGTCAGATCAGACCCCATCAGTGTTATTGTGATTCACCCAATTTTGCAGTGCCAACCACAGCTTCTTAGACATTGGTGCTTCCTTCACCAGTTTTCACAATGGTGGTGTTTCCAACACTGATTAATTTGACAATAATCAGCAGGATACCACGTTTAGCAGCTCTTCCAATACCAACCACTCTGACATTAGATTTTTGGTACAATATTTTCAAGCAGTGGCATTTCTGATTCTGAGCTCTACCTACTGCTGGTTTTTCCAGTCTATTTGACACCATCAGCTCAGGTGCAGCACTCTCCAAGTCCATCCAACAGGGGAACCTTAGCTGAAGCCACCCCTCCTGACTTTAGTTCTTCTCCTCTCCCACCATGCCCACTATATAGCACACCAGTTACTTCCTCTGCATTGCTTTGTCTCACCATATACTGTAGGGAGCATGGATTTTCCCTACAGGGATAAGGGACTATTGTTGCACAAGAATGCCTTCTTACACCACTTTCCTTCCTTGGGAGTAACTGCAAATCTTGCAAAGTCTCAACCAACCATTATTGAACATTTCCTCAATAAACGACATGTCCGACCTTTTTACTCTACAACAGCTGTCCCCTCAGCTAAAGTGCCTTCTATCATGTTCATAAGATTATAGGAGATTACTAGAACCAGACTGTACCACGGTGGTACGGCAGTAGAGTTGTTACCTCACAGCAAGAGGTTCTCCCATTCGATTCTCGGCGTGGCTTGGGAGTGCCTTCTGTGTGGAGTCTGCATGTCCTCCCCCACGGTTGGGTAGCGTTCGAAAGACATGCGTGCGTAAATGGGCATGCCTTCGTTGAAGGTTGAGCGTCGAGCTGGCACTTCGGCATTTTGTAAAAATTTACTGCCAATCATTAGCGGACCGGAGTTCCGCTGTGGCGACCCCTTACCGGGAAAAAGCCGAAAGACAAACAACAACTAGGCTATTGAACCAGAGGTCATTTTAAGCCTAGTCGTTTCAACCCAATGTAACACTGTAGAAGTACTAGTTAATACCCAAGAATGCATTTAGTTTTGACTGCCCATGTCCAGGAGGGTTGTGGGCATTATCCCCGGTATGAATTTATAGTGCCCCATCCACTCATCCAGGTTCCTCTTGAACAGTGTCATAGAGGTTCTCTGTTTCACATGAATTGGTAGGCTATTCCAAAGATGTGGCAGTCACCAGGAGATAAATCTGTCCCTCCGGCATGTCCTACTTAAGTCGCAGGCCATATTTAAGTCCCTGGAATGGTAGTCCTAGACCCATTTGATTTATGGATATGCAGTAAGTTCATTAGGTTTCGGTCTTGGGTTATTCTCTGTAGGCCAGGCATAAGTCTCCCTAAGAAGTTTATATGATATGGAGTATAGTGACAGGGACTTTATCGGTTCATGTAAGGCACATGCTGGAGGCCACTTGATCTTCTTTGTTAGAAACCTCTGAGGTCTTTCTAATTGCTGTAGATGCTTAGTACGGTACATACTGAATGGGGCGTTATACTCAATTATGGGCCTGATAAGTACAGAGTATATGGGGGTTATAATTTATTTTGCTCTTGAGGTGATGCCTTTACTAAATCAAGTGAGCTACATGGAAAGCCTTCCTTACAATGGTAGACATGTGGTGGTCAAAGTTAAGGTCATGGTCAAGCTGTGATTCCGGGTCCCTTACCACTTCATGGGTACTTAAGGTACTGTTGTTGATTTGATAATGTGAAGGGATACTGTTTGTGCCAAAGGGAATGACGACACATTTCTTTGCAATCAGTCTGCGACCATGACTAACACGCCTGTTGGTCTGTGTGAGACCCTCCTGCAGTATAATGACATCATCTGGGGATTCACTAATTGCACCTAGTCTGCAGTCGCCTGCAAACTTGGTCAGCCACAACCCTTTAGTTTTGATCCGATCTTCTGAAAAGTATATACCAAACAGTAGGGGACCAAGTACTGACCCTTGTGGCACTCCACTGGTAACAGGTCTGCTGGCTGATGTGAAGTCACCCACTTTGATAATTTGTGTTCAGTTTGTAAGCCATTTGGCAAACCATTTTACAACAAAGGGATTTACATTCAGTTTGCTAAGTTTATCGGTAATGCCTGAATGTGGGATTGTGCCGAAAGTCTCTGCCAAGTCGAGGCATGCTGTGTGCACATACTTGCCCTCATCTTATGGCCTTGGTCACACTTTCAAAAAAATTCACCAGATTTAACAGGAAGGATTTGCCCTTCACAAAGGCACATTGGGTAGGATCCTGGGTTTGGAGGTCATCTATGTCTTTATTTATGAGGTCCATAATGATATGTTCCATGGCCTTACAGATGAGGCTGGTCAGGCGTATGAATCTGCAATTTCCAGGGTCTGCTGCTTGGCCACACTTGGGGAAGGGAATAACTGTAGCTGTTCTCCATTCCACAGGAACAAAGCCTGTGGTTAGGCTATGGTTGAAAAGGGTACTTAGTGGTGATGCTAGTTCATGTTTTAGCCTGTTTAGAAGACAACCTGGGATGTCATCTGGTCCCACAGAGGCCGCGTTCTTTGCCTTGGAAAGGGCCTTGAGGACCTGCTCTTTAGATATGTAAGGTGGGGTGGGAGTCTGGGGGAGGGTTTGTTCTAAGTTAAGACAGCATAAGGGAGCGAAATTTTCACCAAAACTATCCGCTAGCAGGTTCGCTACCTCTGTGGGGTCAGTGTGTGACAGATACCTTGTAGATACACAGATGTTAAAGCATTTGTGTCTACTAATATTTACTACTAAACAGTATGCAGCTGATTTTATATTTTGCCTAGTAGAACAGATTTTTTCCAATAAAATACTCTTGTTATGCAAGTAGCTTTAGGCAATTAGAGATAAGTTATCAGGATTAGTACAGACAAGTGCTTGTTATGTGGCTAGGCTACATACAAACCACATCTTTCATGTTATATACAAGCAATAATAAGATTACTGCAAGATCTCTTTGAAGTACACATAGGATTTAAGACCCTTAAGTTATTTCAAGTTCACAGTCAGTACATCACCAGACTAAGTATCTCAGTTACCCTACCCTGGCTCTTTGGAATCCTCAGACACCTGTGGCCCAGCCAGGGTACTTTGATGAATCATCCAAATAATCTAGTATCTGTATGTCACTTAGTGTGGGTGTTTGTTAAAGTACAATATATTACACTATATAGCCAATGCTGTGGCACACAGGGATAAATCCCTGATTATGGACCATGCAGCCAGATTCTATAAGCAGCTCTGGCATCTGAGGTGCTGGCAGGGGAGGAAGGGCAAACCAATCTGGGAGCTGCATGTCTGGGGCACAAAACGTGGCACGATCTCCCTGGTGAAGACTAGGCAAACCACTGCAGAGTGCTGCTGAGGATGGATGTTGTTGTCTACCGACATCAGCCCTTTGTGGAAGTGAAGGGCAGCTCAGCTTGGACATCCATTGCACATCCAATTCTGGATGGCTAAGAGGCTGGGGTTAAGTACATCCCCCCAAAGCAGCAGTATGACACTGTTGCACAACATCTCAAATTCCTCGCGGACCTCCAACCATTAGGGAAGAGGTCTGTGTCGTATGAAAGGTAGGTAGAAGCAAACAAATGGAGCAAGACACCAGGGTCAGCTGCATGGATTATACACACACATATATATATATTTATATACAATTTTATAACACACAATACTATAATACAGACAGTTAGAATAGAGTTAAGACAATTGATCAACAGTGTTCAATGCAGTGTCCACTGCTTGAAGTGGTAGAAAGAGCATATAGTAATGGAGGTGTCCTTAAGTAGGAGGACAGTTTACTGTGAGCCAGGTGGAATACATGTAGGACTGAGGGATGCTGCCTAGACCTGGCTGTGGACACAGGTGAACTGTATAGAAGGCTGTAATGACCTACTGGGAGAGCTACATCCTTCTGAGAAGCTGTGTCTTTCTCTGCAGTGACTTTCTAAGATACTATATCTTATACCGCTCCTCAGATCTAGTATGGGTTCCAAGAATGAAAAGTGAAATGTTTATCTGACTGCACTAGCCTTATGGGGAACTATAGCCTGGGAAGCTGCATTTTTTCCTGCAGCAATCTTCCAGGATTACTGGATCTTACAGGTCTCCTCAGATCCAGCACAGGCTTCAGAGACGGGTCATGTATGACGTCATACCTGGTTACAGTAATGCTCTGGGGAGCTACATCCTTCTCTTGTAGACCCTGAAGACTTCCAGTCTGGTCAGTACACTTAAAATCAAAACCAAAAACAGTCTAACTGCTATGTTTTAAAGTCAAATGCCTTCACTCTCATCTATACCAGAAGACAGTAACACATCTCAGCTTCAAAGAAACAGCATTACAGATCATGTAGTCATTAATAATTTAAGCACATCTAAATCACCTTATACTCACATATTTGGTAATAACAAATAATAATAGAAAGAAACAGAAAATAATGGTAGGGAGGAAAGGAACAGCCCCAAAATGAGTGCCTCACACATCATTATGGACATTTGGTTAATGCTGTTGTACACAATCAACATCTCGAAACAGGAAGCATCAGAAAGGGGTATAAAGGGGAATGAATGACAAAATCCCAACAGTAACCAGGCCCAGGGCTAGCACATCTGTGCCTAGGCAACCACCCTGTTTCATTAGGCAATTAGGATCTCCAATCCATTTGCCTCTCTCCACTAAGGCAGTTCCTCTGAACTGACTGACACCACACACTATATAGACAGTTAAAACTTCTGCTCTGATAAAGCCCGGACTACGGTTTGATTACCTGATGGTGCTGGAAGGAAGGGAGAGTGAGCAGGCCCATTGGTGGGAGGGGGTTAGACCCCAGTCACACACGCACACAGCCACTCTTCCCTTAGAGTAGTGGTGGTGTGGGGGTGGATACTAGGCTCAACAAACCACTCATGGGTGGTAGGCTTCATAGTGAATATTCAGAAGAATACATTCCTATAGGTAAGGGCACTGACAACCACCAAAGTGGAGTTATCACATCCTTCTCCAAGGGGGTGTGGTTAAGGCTATACATAAAGCTCTCACTTCTAGGATGCCAGTTACAGCTCAATGCACCCACATAGCTGCCTGAAAAATGCTGTCCATGATAGCTCTCTCCTTGGCCACAGGAGGAATCAGATGAATGAATTCTGAATGACTGCCTTCTTCATGGTCAGGTTTGATACTTAGCAAGCACACTGGCACAAATCACCTAGAAAAGAATTCTGTTTCATAAATGTGATACCAGCAGTGACATCTTTGGCACCATTTATCATAATCCATTCCACTGACACCAGTCCCTGGACTGCAGCCTTTTATTACAGAACTGCATCTCACAAATTTTGTAATATGCCACGAAGATCCATTACCATATGAAGTTTTGCAACTTCTACCTTCTAGCAGTGGCTTCTTGTTGCCAGAAGAATACTGCAATTAGCTAGTTTCACTCACTCCAAGAAAGAACAATGCATGGTCCCATCATAGTCTATCAGGCTGCACAATTTCTAACAAGTTCATCACCTCACCCAGCCAGTAGCAAAGCAATGGACAACTCAAAAAAAAAATCATTCAAAAACTGTCCCCTCACATCATATTAATTTTTCTGCTGTGCTTTGGAAAAATTCTATTCATTCACTCTGCACGGTACATAAACTAATATAAGTATCAACATACAAAATATTTAGAGAAGGGTCTGGAGGTTATATTACAATGACCAACACCACTGTCTTAATTTTATCTCACAGCCAAAGCCCGAACAATTCACTGTTTGTATGACACGGCAACAATAACTTCATAACAACATCCCACTTCTTACAATAAGCCAAAGTCTCACTATTCCAAGGAATGTAGCCATCTACCTAACAGCCATATCATTTCTTACATTACCTTGGACCGGAAAGGACAGTAGCAGTTGGGTCAATAGCATCCACTGTCTTAAAATAAGATCCTGAAAAGGCTTTGTCTGACTGTTGCTCTCATTAATTTTATTTATTTTACATTTGTTTACTGGGAAGGTCTGACTGGACAGAGCCATCCGTTTTCAGCACAGGCCCAGGGAGAAAAGCTCCAGAACAATTCCTAACATACTATACACAAGACATTTACACATTCAGTTAGAAAAATACAGCAGACAATAACATGTGATTGCATAAGATATTTACATAAGCATAGTGGTTTAGACATACAATTAAAAGTATAGAAGGTAGTAACATAAGATTGTTGTTTATACAGTATGTTTAGTAGAGATAATCTTGAAGATGTACTGAAGATAAGAAAGGAAAAACTAGAAAAAGAGGAGAATACAGACAAGTTCATATGAGGTGCACTGACATTTTAAGGGAAAGCTTTTCAACTTAGTCTAGGGGAGAGTTAGGGGATATAGATGGGGCAGTGGGGAGTAGGCAGCAGTGAGTTGGTAAGTAACGTGGGATGATATATAGTGCATCTGCGGAAGTTTTAAAGAGGTTGGATAGTAGGTAGGGGAAAGGAGTTAGAATATGTCAGCCAGGTGATAGGCAGTTACAAGTAACGTGTGATAATGTATAGTGCATCTGTGGGAGTTTTAAAGAGGAGTTTGGATAGTGGGTAGGGGAAAGGAGTTAGAATATGTCAGCCAGGTGCCAAGCCGGTGCATGTCCAGGAGTTGTCTAGGTGGGAAATAAGCCGTTTTTTGAAGATGGTTTTGTTAGATTGCACCCTGATTTGTAGTGGTAGGGATTTCCAAGTCTTGGCAATGTTGCTATAATACAGGGAGTCACCAGAGCTGTAATAGCTTTGGGAGATTGCGATTAGTGCCTTGTTAGTGGATCTAAGTTCTCGGTTACTGGAGTAGAGGATGATCAGGTCTTGTAAGGCTGGAATTTTGTCAGGCTGGTACAATATTTGGTGAGCTAGAAGAAGCTGATTTAGAGCTAAGGTGTTAGGGAGTTCAAGCCAGGAAAGCTGTTTTAAGGCCTAACAGTGGTGGGTGTGGTAGGAGGAGTTTGTGGCAAATTATTTGTTGTAGCATACTGATAGCTTGTTTAAATCGCTCTTGTTTAGATTAATTAGGACAGGAGAAGCATACAGTAAGGTAGAGAGAAGATGGGTACGAGCTAGGGTAACTTTACAGATGTAAAAACTTCTTAACCAGCAACAGTAATGAGTACCTAGTTTTTTACTGATTTTGGTAATTGTATGAGCTGTGTGTTTCTCAAATTTCATATTATTGTCAATAATGAACCCTAGCAATTTGGTTTGTGTGACGGGGGAGATAGGGGTATTATCTAATGCAGAAATAGAGAACGGGGAGTAGGTGCTGCTGCTTTGGCAGGATGAAAGAGCATAAGTTGGGTCTGTTTAGGATTTAGCATTAGCTGGGAGTTTGTAAGCCAGGTTTTGATGGATGGCAAGGCTTCTTGGGTCTTGATTTGAAGTTGGATGGTGGGAGTAGGGCAGATTAAGGTGGAGCCATCAGCATATTGAACCAGGTTTGCTAGAGGGGTGGCTTTATGAAGATTATTTATAAATATAGTGAAAAGTAGGGGGTCCTAGGCTTAATCCTTGGGGTACTCCTAGTTTTACAGGAAGTAGGGGAAAGGGAGTTTTTCCACTGAACATCTTATTGACGTTGGCAGAGAGAGTCCTGAAACCATAATAGAATGGGGGGGTAGTTCATTTTAATTCAAAGAGTGATGTTATTCGTTTTGTATGGGAGACTGTATCAAACGCCTTTGATAAGTCAAGGAAAACTGCAGATACTAGTTGGCCGTTGTTGCGTTGCATATATACTAGGTTACTAAAATGGATGAGTGCAGTGGTAGCGCTATGGTTGGGGCATAATCAGTGCTGAGTTCCGGCAAGAAGATTGTTGGAGAGAAGACGTGTTAGGACCTGGGTGTGGATACATTTTTCCATTATTTTAGCCAGTGGGGAAAGTATAGCTATAGGGCGGTAGTTTAAGTCAGTGGAGTTGCCTCCTTTGTAAATTGGTATATAATGTAGGAGATTTTCCAGAGAAGTGGCACCTTTTGCTCTGAGATTGATCTATTAATGATGATAGAGACTGGGTAGGAAATGTCTTTGGTGGCTATTTGTAGGAATTTGGCAGGTAATTTGTCTACTGCTAAGGTAGTGAGTTTAAGTTTGGTTAGGCGTCTATAGATTGTGCAAGTTGGTACAGGTTGAAGGGTGAAGGAGTTAGCATTATTTGATGGGTTATATGGTACAGTGGGGGTTGAGGAGTGTGAGTCAGTTGACAGCTTTAATATACCGTTGGTAAAGAACTCATTGAATTGGGTGGCTGTGTTTACAAAGGTGGTGTCTATGTTTTGATAAGAAGTTGGTGATTTACTTGGTTGGAGAAAACTGTTTATAGTGGCCCAGAACTTTTGTGGGTTGGTATTATGCTTAATTTAAATTTCACTATAGTATTTTTGTTTATCTAGTCCGATTTGCTTTTCTACAGTGTTTCTCACTTGTAAGAATGTTTGCCTATTAGAAGTAGTTTTGTTTTTGCACCAGGTGTCAACATGCTTTCTCCCTTTGTTTCATAAGTTGCCTAGTGCTCTTGGTAATGGGGCATAGATGATTTTAGTGCAGATCTGTCTTGGTGGAGCAAGTTGGTTGAGAAGGCCTAAGAAGATAGTGTTGAAATACTCAACTGCTTCATCTAAAGGAAGTGTTAAACGAGGGGACCAGTTAGAGTGTTTAAGGGCTGTATTAAGGTAGCTTTTAGTGCATCTGATGTGTTTAAGAGAACTGGTTCTAGTAAGTTTAGTTTGGTCTCTGATGAAGAAGGCTGGGAGGTATCGCTTAGAATGTCGGGTAATGTACCAAAATTATGGGTGGAAGATGGGTGATTGGTGAGAATCCAGTCTAGTATTGATTATTTTTTCGAGGTTTTGTCTACCAAAGTAGGGGGTTTATATAAGCGGTGAGAATCCATACAGGTTAATATGATTTGATGGGTGGGGTGATTTAAGTGAAGTCCAATCAATACTGAAGTTGCCTAGTATAATGGTATCATGGGGGAATGTTTCTGATGTCCATTGGAGAAGAGATTCTAGGGTTTTGATGTTATTGCCTGGAGGCATACATGATCCTAAGATATTTAGCTGTTTTTGTGTATTTAGTCTTACCTTAGCAAGTAGGATCTCTGCATTATTAAATGCAGGGATTTCTACGTTATAGTTCAATACTGATGTAGCTGTGATATAGGAGAGCGACTCCACCTCCTCTTTTAGCTGTACAGTCTTTTCGTAGTATGCTATCACCAGGGGGAAGTACTTCATTTTAATGTGTGGTTTATGCCATGTGTCTGTGAGGAAGATAATTTCAGGTAAGTATAATGCTATAGTTGCATGCAGCTCAGTGGTTTTGTTAAGGATGCTTCTTATGTTAGGATTTATTATTAGAATAGAGGATTTTCTCTTAAGTAGGCTAGGATTGGTTCTAGGTTGATTTTGGTGATTTGTAGGACTTGTTATTGGACCTGGGTTGGGGTTGATATCACCACTGCATAGTAGGTGAGAGGCGATGTTTATTATGGTTTGTAGGTATTTGGAGAAGGCTAAGTCACATTGTATGGATACCCTAGATTTGCTTTGATAATGGAGGAGTTTGTAGGGGTGTTGCTCATAGCTGGTGTGATTAAAGAGTCAGGCTGAGATGAGTAAGGGGTAGTTAATGAATGCTGGAAGTGAGTATGAGGTGGGGTGACATGATGGGGATTGCAATGTTGTTCAAGTAGGGTGAGAGGTTAGATGGGCTGTGATGGTGAGTGCTAGTGTTAGGATTATTTGATGGGAGTACATGTTTGGTTTGTCAGAAGGGGTAGGAGTGTATCGAGATAACCCTGCTGAATGTGTATGGGTTTTGATATTAAATAGGATGGATTGTAGCAACTTTGAGAGTGGGGAGGTACTATGTGTAGTTTAATATGAGAGCAAAGGAGGGGGAGGAGGTTTTGGTGGTTTGTGCGACTGGTTGAGGGATAGGGGTTAGGTGTGGGTGTGGTAAGGTAAGGTATAAAGCAAATGAGTTGGGGTGGGTGAGAAAGGGGGTAAGGGTAGGGGAGTGGACAGAGCCCTAGCTAGGAGCGTGAAAAAATGTATCAGGAGTTTTACTAGCTAATGAAGGCAAGGAGCACTGTACCTTAATGAGAGGAATTATGCCAGTTACTGTGTACCAAGTAGTGCTAGCATAACAGCCCCCCCAGCAGCCAATTCCAAATGCTCCATTCATGGTTGCCAGCCCAAATTTCTCTGTCTGCCTTACAAGCATCAGCTGGCAAACTGTCTCAAAAAAATGTTCTCTAATGCTGCCTCTCTAGAAGACAGCATCTCCCTGAGAACAGTGACTGCACTCAAACCACAAATTCCAACAGGTTTCCTATATAACCCACGACCCTTATGCAAAACTCTCAGCTGTTTAGATTTTTGCAGAATTATCTATTTTTGCATCATATTTTTGGTCTGTCCTGCATGTAATTTGAGGATTTTTTTCCTCAAATCATTGAGGAATGAAGTCAATAAACAATGACAGTCATTTGAATTTTAGACTTCGTATCCTTCAGGAAACGCATGCCAATGCAAAACCTTTTAGTTATGTACTTACCATAACTTTAGATGTTTGGGATCCATCTCACCTACATTCTGTACTGATGGGCTCGGAGCCGATCCCTCGGCTCCGACTCGGCACGCTATGCTATAGAGCGAAGCCTCTTATTGGCTGAGCTATTTTCTATCCCAGGATGCACCACCACTAATCCCCCAGATCTTGTTTGTCCGCATTCATGCACACATACATAACTTGTTTATATAACATTGCCAGATGTTTCAAGATGAAACAACAGGATTCGGACCTTCTGATCTCTGATCTCCAAGGAAGGGGAAGGAGGGTGGGTTATTGAATGTAGGCGAGATGGATCCCAAACATCTAAAGTTATGGTAAGTACATAACTAAAAGATGTTATGTGATCCTATCTGCCTACATTCTGTACTGATGGGACAGTGTCCCTAGCACCTAAATCCTGGGTGGCTCACTGGAAAACACTCCTGAGCACTGTGGAACCAAATGAAGCTTGCCCCCTAGATGCCACATCCAATTTGTAGTGAGAAATGAAAGTGTGCGGGAAGACCACGTAGCCGCAGCACAAATGTCACTAATGGCAAGCTTAGAATGGAATGCTATTGAAGTAGCCATAGCTCTTGTAGAATGAGCTTTGACAGAGGTCGTAAGCTCTTTATTAGAAGAGGAATAAGCTTGAGTAATACAGTCCCTGATCCATTTGGCAATAGTGACCTTTGTGACAGCTTTGCCCAATTTATTATCCGAAAAGGATGCAAACAATTGATCTGTTTTCCTTGTTTGTTTGGTCCTATCTAAATAAAAAGCAATTGCCTGTGCACATCTAATGTGTGGAATATGTATTCCGCTTTGTTTGAGTACTTTGGAAAGAAAACTGGAAGTTCTAATGACTGTTGTAGGCAAAAACTGGAACAAACCTTAGGGACAAAGGATGGATTTGGCCTGAGAGATACTCTATCTTTGTGAAAAACCAGGTACGGAGGTTTTACAGACAAAGCTTGAAGCTCTGAAACCCTTCTGGCAGAAGTAATCGCAACCAGAAAGGCAGTTTTCCACGATAGAAATTTCAAATCACATGTTGCTGCCGAGTCGATAGGGGAGGAAGTTAAGGCATGTAACACCACATCGAGATCCCATGGAGGAGCAGGATGAGAAATCGGAGGTCGTAAAAGCGCAGCACCTTTCATGAAGGTCTTACACAATCTGTTGCTCATTAAAGGTGGGTTTATAGACTCGTGAAAATTGGAAATAGCTGCCAATTGAACCTTGATGGTAGAGACTGAAGAACCTTGATTGAAAAGGGAAGTTAGAAATTTCAGGACTTCTGATACGGGAATAGTGATGGGATCCAGACCCCGGAGTTGAGCCCAAATAGCAAATCTCTTCCATTTGCTAGAATACAATTTCTTAGTGGCAGACTTGTGGGCCGAAGATAAGATGTGTACAACTTCCGGGTCTAAGGTATGATTCCTGACTATAGTCGGAAGAGGAGGAGCCAAGCTGTTAATTTCAAGGTGTGGAGGGACTGGTGGAGTAGTCCCGACTGATGAACTAATAGGTCTGGGATCTGATCCAGGAATCATGGACCGTCCAGTGCATATTTCCGAAGATAGGGGAACCATACCTGATGAGGCCAGTAAGGAGCAACTAAGATCATTTTGCTCCCCAAGTGAGACGCCTTTTGGATCACTCTGGGAAGGAGGGAAACTGGGGGAAAAGCATATAGCAAGCCGGTGGGCCACGGATGGGCTAGTGCGTCCATAGGGCTCTCCCCCGGAGCGAGGGAGAAGAACTTTTTGCACTTCGCATTCAGCGGGGTTGCGAAGAGGTCGCAACAAGGAATTCCCCATTTGCTGAAAATCTGATTTGCAACCGTAATGTTCAGAGACCACTCGTGTGGAGAGAGGATAGTTCTGCTCAGTCTGTCGGCTATCACATTGGACTTGCCAGGGATACGAGTCGCCACTAGAAATCGTTTGGTCGACACTACCCATTCCCAAACTCTCATGGCCTCTCTGCAAAGGGGGTAGGATCTGGTCCCTCCCCTGCTTGTTCAGGTACCAGACTACTGACATGTTGTCGGAGTGAACGGCAATTACGCCCTGAGGGAGATAATCGTGAAGGGCTTGTAGGGACAGAAACACTGCCCTCATTTCTAAGATGTTGATATGAAGTAGGGTCTCTTCCGAATGCCATTTGTCTTGGACTGACCTGCCCAGGGAATGCCCCCCCCCACCCCATCTGGGAGGCGTCCGTAGTCAAAGTGGCCACAGGAGGAGGTGGAACAAAGGGTCGTCCCTGATCCAGATTGGAGGGCACCAGCCACCAGCGAAGGTCCCGTTTGCAGGTTTCCGTGATCCATATGAGGTGACTGAGAGGGAGATCCTGAAAGGACCACTGTGTTGAAAGAAGCCACTGGAGAATTCTCATGTGCAACCTTGCTAGGGGAACTAGAAGAACCGTGGCGGACATAGATCCCAATAGCTGCAGGACTATTCTGGCTGGGGCTTTGGATCTGGGAAGTAAGGCTCGAACTTGAGCCTGTATGGTTTGTATCCTTTCTGTAGGAAGATAGACCCGCATTCGGTTTGAGTCTATCTCTACTCCGATGAATCTTATGCGTTGAGATGGCAGCAACACAGACTTTGGCCAATTGAAGGTGATTCCAAGGGAAGTGCCCAGTGATATTGTGGCTTGTAGGCTCCGCAATAGTAGATGCTTGGAGGTGGCAGTTAGGAGCCCGTCGTCTAAATACGGAAACACCTGGAATGCTAGACTTCTCAGGTGAGCAGTCACGACCGCCAAACATTTGGTGAACACCCTGGGGGCTGTGATGAGACCAAAGGGCAGCGTGCGGAACTGAAAATGACTGTCCCCTAGGCTGAAGCGCAGATGTCTCCTGGACACTTGATGTACCATGATATGGTAATAAGCATCCTTGAGATCTATGGAGCACATCCAAACACCTTTCTCCAGCAGTGGGAGAATGGATTGTAGGGTGACCATTCGGAACTTGGACTTTTTGACTGAACAATTTAGAATGCTGAGATCCAAAATGGGCCTCAAGTCCCCGTTTTTTTTGGCACCAAAAAGAATCTTGAGTAAGTCCCTAATCTGATCTGGTCTGCGGGGACTGGTTGGATGACTCCTTTTTGAAGCAGCTTTAAAACTTCTAAGGCTGCAATTTCCCGTTGACTGGGTGGCGGGTCCGGGATTTTTTTGGACTGAGGTGGGAAGTGAGAAAAGGGGATGGCATAACCCTCCGGCGATAATTCGAAGCACCCATCGGTCCTGAGTGATACCTTCCCAGGCTTTTAGGTGCCTCGAAAAACGACCCCCGACTGGCTCTGGAGCTGCACAGTCGGGCAATCCCTTAGGGACTGTGAAAGGCTGAAGAGCCACGAAAGGACTTGCGGTCTCCAGTGTTGCGGGGGCCTCTGCCGCCTCTGGGACGGCGTCTTCCAGAAGAATTTCCCCCTCCTCTGCCTCTAGAAGGGGGATCGTCCTGCTGTGAGGGATAAGACTTCTGAGATCTACGGAACCACATTTTCCCTCCTCTTTTAGCCTTGGGTTAAGGCCGAAAGGGAGTGGAAAATCGTGCCCCTACGGCAGTCAAAGTCTTACCTTCTTGCTCGCAGCGGGTCAATGTGTCCTTTACCTTGGGTCCAAACAAAGAGGACCCATCAAAGGCGTCGGCAAAGGAAGACTTGAAGGCCTCCAAAATGACACAGGCGGAGCCAGGCTTGCCTCCGTGAGCAATACCTGTACCCGCTCTACTCGCCTTCGGCCGCATAAGAAATGAGCCTCATGGATGAGTTTGATATGGATGACAGCGTAGCCAACTGAGAGCCAACCGTCTGGGCCAGCTGCTCAGGTAGGTTACCCAAGAGGGTATCTGAAAGCTCCTTGATCAGATCCCTCTGAAACCTGGTGAAGTGCGTTAGATAGTTCAGGGACCTTAAAGTAAAGGCCGCTGAACTTAGGGTGCGCTTACCGTACCGATCCATGCTCCTAGACTCCTTATTAGGAGGATGGATGGACATCGAAGCCTCTGCTACATCTTGCTGGGTAGCAGATGCCACCACCAAGGCATCTACAGCCACACCTTTCGTCAAAAACTCCTTTTCTGGGGGTGCTGACAGGAACTTATTTGGGCGAGCAGGCACTGGTTCCACAGAGTCTGGGTGTTCCCACGCCCTTCAACAGATCAAATCTAGGAGCTCGTCGAAGGGCGGAGACACCCAGGAGGCGGAGGGATTAGCCCCGAAGGCCTTAAGGAACACCGACTCGTCAGCAGAAGGGGGTTTGGATTGCTAGCCGCCTCATTGTTTGAGGGCTTCCAGGATGTCTGCAAAGGAGACATCATCTGAGGACGACTTAGTGGACCCCTCTGCATCATCAAGATCAGTGTCTGACGTGAGAGACTCATCGGGGGAGTCAACATGCTTCCTCTTGCACGATCTTTTCCTTGGAGGTTCCTCCGAAGAAGCTTTAGAGGGACCTCCAGGAGGGGGGGAACCCCCAGTGAGGGTGACCTCAGGCCCCGGGGCTCCACTGTCTAAGGACAGGGGGACTGCCAAAGACCCAGTCTCCGTATGCAGGGAAGGTGCTGGGGAGACCATGGAGGTAGCCAAAGAGGATTTGGCTAAAGCACTCCTCATGGCCCTGAAGGCCGGACCACCAGAATCCTGGGAAGGTTCCCACCTCCGTGGCCACAACAGTAGACAGTGCCCCCGCAGCCGACGCACCGAGAGGAAGGCTTGGGACCAAAAACATCAGCCCCAAAGCGTCCCCCCCCCGGGGCCGACAGAGGAGGTCCGCGTACCGAACTCCGACTCGAGAGCCGGGGTTGGAGTAAGGGTCGGGCACGACCCGAAAACCTCCATCGGCTCCACCAGCACCAGCTCCAACAGTGCCGAGGCTGTTGGAGGAGGAACCATAACTACAGGGTGGACCATCGGCTCCGAAGCCGAATGGGCTGGAGCTGAAACTAACTTTTGGAACACAGGAGACTGGAAAAGTCTAAGGAGCACCCTGTCGATGTCCGAATCAGACATCTTGGAGGATCTAGATGAGATCGATCGGGTCCGAACCGACTTCTCCATCGGCTCCAAAGGACTGAGGGACCGGCTCCGAATGGACTCTACCAATATCGGTTCCGAGGGAGATCCCAAAACAATTTCCCTCGGTGCCGAGAAGGGCTTCGGCGCCTAAGGGGAAGAGTCTGAGCCGGCAACCCTCATCGGCTCCAAAATCAGTGGAGCCGATGAAGGTGACCCGCCTCTCGACGCCCCAGTCCTCTGCTCCGAAACCAAAGGAGTCGAGACTGGAGGCATCGAGGCAGACTGTTCCGCCCTCGGCTCCGAAGTCCGTGGAGCCGATGGAGAAGCCTGCCTAGGTTTCTTAGCAGTCGGTTCGGACGGACTGGTCGAAGCCGACGCTTTTTTCTTCTTGGTAGAAGAGGAAGAGGAAGATAAGGCCTCCTCGAAGGAGGGTTTAATCAGCCCTTTCAATATTAATTTATTCTTCCTCTCTTGGAGGACTCTAGAAGAAAAGGCGTGACACATGCTACAGGACTCCTGTAGGTGCTTGGCGCCTAAACAATATACGCACGAGGAGTGGTCATCGGTTATAGACATTTTATAACCGCACCTCGTGCACTTTTTAAACCCAGAGGGTCTATGTTCTTTTGACATACTGACTAACAACAGACACTAAAAAAACAAGTTAAAGTAGCAGTATCTGTTCAGTAATGAAGATTTTTACCACAATACAAAAAATTTTAACCAACTTTTTTTTTACTACAATATCAGGAAAAAAAATACTGAAAAGGAGGGCCAAGACCCTCTAACTTAAACAGGTACTTGACCTCCTGAAAAAATAAAAGACACTAGATGAAGAATAGGGGAAGGCCCCTCTAACTTAAACGGGAAACCTTTCCCTTAATCAAACACAATTTTTCACAACAAATGCAGCAAAACACACTTGTACAACAACAATAGCTGTTAAAACAGCTTTTTGGGTAAGAATAACAAAATTCCTGACAGGAAACTTTGAAGAAAACAGTACTTAGCTCAGCCAAGTTTGAGACCACGTCCTAGCTTGTAAGCGGCAAACGAGATCTGGGGGATTAGTGGTGGTGCATCCTGGGATAGAAAATAGCTCAGCCAATAAGAGGCTTCGCTCTATAGCATAGCGTGCCGAGTCGGGAGCCCATCAGTACAGAATGTAGGCGAGATAGGATCACATAACATCTGTTATTCTCACAACTTTCTAAGTTTATAATAATATTTAGAATATGTCCCTATTTCTGGGCCTTTGTCCTGCCTTTATTTTTGGCTTTGTCCAAATTTCTTGCCCTAAGAGTTTGAGAAGTATGCCCTCATGTTTTTCTATGCCTCCTTATAGTTCAACGTTATTCAATACAAGGTAATCTACTGTCAAAAGGTTTCCGATCATATTTGGAGCTAGTACACAACCTTAAAAAAGGAGAGGGGGTGGGCTATGTTTGCAGCTGCTATCCCCTGGACTTCTCGCCCAGATAAGCTTCTTTACCTTTCAGCCTATGCAATGAAACCAAGTAGAAACCTTTTAATCCACAAAAACTGAACGGGATAAAATACATTTTACAACAAATGCATTCAGGGGTAATTTAAGTCATTCCCATTTCTGCACAAGCCCTAGTCACCCCTACTAGATTTCATTAAAGGAAGCATTATGCATCCTAACTACATGCTTTCTAGCCTTGATCCTCAAGCATCTCAAAGAATCCTTTGCTCAGTCCACTAAGAGAAGACACACAAATTCTCCAGTGACAAATCATGTCTCTTTCCTTAACTAATTTTACACTTTTAGCATTGTTGAACTTCCATCATAAAGTTAAACAGCCAAGCTCTCTCTCAGACAAATATTAGGGCAAGTAGTCTGCCTACAAGGAAAGCATGATGCTCTACACCTACATTGCTATCTGCAACCCCCGCTTCCACCTCCTCCACTAAAGACTAGTTGAGGGCTTCTGCCAGGGGATCCAAATACAAAGTGAACCATTTCCGCTGTATGTCTGAGTAGAACTTCAGCCCTTTTTAGAGGTACATCTGACAATATTTTGTTGTAATCTTGCATTTTTTTAACTTACTCCAGTATCTACCTCCATGTATAGCTTCATTTATCATTTCTAGGGTAACCTAAACAAAATTTCAGTCATGACCAGTCAGTGTGGGCAATTAAGACATCAAACCATCATGTCACAACTACATCAGCACTACAAGAACCACATTTATTTTTATCATTTACTTGTGATTTTTTTCTGTGGCACCTTCCTCTTGTATCCTCTTTTAGCAGTAATCTTTTAACTAAATATTCAAACTACACATTCTTGCTGTATGGCCTTGCTTACTATACCATCTATAAATTTTCTTAGGGTCAAAAGACAGCCTACTCACTGCGCATTTGGTCCATACCCCTCATATGTCCAGAATTTTGTTGAATGTCCAGATTTTTGTCTCATCTTTGGTCTGTTCCTTAACCGTTCTGGTTTTCTGGCAAATCACCAAGAACTAAATTCAGTAAATAAAATGCATGACTTCAACATCCTTCAGAAAATGCATGTCAATACAAAACCTTTTACTCTAAGTTTAAAACAGCAATGTTTTAAATCTGTAACTTAATTTTGAGCCTTTGTCTCCCATTACATTCGTCTTTGTCCAAAAATCTTTCACTAACAGGTTGAGAGGTAGGACCTGGTCACACCCTGATACTGCAGTACCACTTCTACTGAAGCTGCCTTGCAATGTTCATAGCTTTTTCCAATGTCAGCTCCTTTTGGAAAGTAACTTATTTTGATAGCTTAACAGTATATTCAACCCAAAGTGGTTCCATTATTCATTCAAAACAGCTTTCATCTTTGGTTTCTTTTAGAGACTATGGATGCGTGTGCTTTTAAAAATAGTAATAACATTTTTTTCATATGGTTTAACTGGTGCTACACTGTTGCATTTTGAACATACTTGATCTAAGAACTTATTTTTTCAGCTGCACTACTGCTCACTTTGGAATATAGTTCTAGATTTTCAGAATGGTCAAAACAATTCAAATATCACAACCATCTGTCTGGCAAATAATTCTTCATATACTCTGTTTACAGTTTATCTGTTACACCCACATTACACTGTGGACAATTCCTAACTCATACAACTTGAAAGTTTTAGTATTGTTGGCACTAAAGCTTATTTTGAAATATTTGTTTCACTTTTTAATTTCTTATTCCATTTATTGCATGAAATATAAAAAATTATATCCCCCCCCCCCCCCAAGTCTAATGACTAGCAAGTCTCTTCCCACTGGAATTGAGCCCATTCACTCCCTTGTATCTGGGGAAGTATCCACCAGATGTAGGAGGGTGGCAGCCGTTTAGAAGAGGCATCATAAAGGCAGCCATGACAGTTTTTTTTTTTCTGTATCCTCATTTGCATGCAGAATAGGAGGACATTGTTAATTCTGCCCCTAAACCTCAGAGGAAGAGCTACCACATCAGTGTGGGGGTTCACCATGGCTTTACTCTGTGAGTACAGACTCTCATACACACACACTGTGAAGGCTACCATTAGGTAATGGCTACATGCGTTGAAAACCCATCTCCAGGACATATATTTGCATCACTTCAGGAATTGTGGCAGTGCACATTCTGGTATGCCCTCGCCCCTGACAGTTAAGCACCCTAGTCACTAATTAAACTCTAGTCTCTTTGGCAGCAAATCAAGGCTTAACCTTTCTGTGCCAATGAGCAAAAACTGTTTATTGTCTGAAGGTGTGAATTTGCACACTTCTGATTCTGGCAGCAGGACTACAGGGGGTTACAGCTTTTTCTCAACTTTCACTACATGTCAATACCTCCAGGATAACCTTTGCTGAATTGTTCATTATATGAATGTGTTAATTTACAAGTTAATGTTACTACATTAGTAAAAGCTGCAAGACCCAGCCAAGCTATAGTCTTCAGTGTATAAAACCTTAAACCTCTTGTAGTGGAGGCCCAAGGGATACATGTAAATGACCTCTTAAAGACATAAACAGTGTTTCAGCTACATGCTTTCTGAATGCCCATGGCTTACTCTTTTTTTTTTTTTTTTTTTTTTAACCTTTTTAAGTCTTTATGGACTCGGGCAAAACCCCCACTAGCTGTGGATATTCATGTTTTGGCCTTTTTTGACCTCATCAGTAAAGGTGTACTTCAGCGGTGGTGCAGCAGTAGCGTTGTTGCCTCACAGCAAGAGGTTCTCCCGTTCGATTCTCGGAGTGCGGGGAGTGCCTTCTATGTGGAGTCCATGTCCTCCCCGCGGTTGGGTGGGCATTTGAAAGACATGCGTAAATGGGTGTGCCTTTGTTGAAGGTTGAACGGAGAGCTGGCACCTCGGCATTCTTGAAAATCTACTGCCAATTATTAGCAGACCAGAGTTCCGCTATGGCGACCCCTAACCGGGAAAAGCCGAAAGACAACAACAACACCAGTAAAGGTGGAGAGCTACAGCTAGTAGAGTTTGGCCTGAATGTACCCATAAAGACTTAAAAAGGTAAAGAAAAAAAAAAAAAAATTATGAGCATTCAGAAACCTTGTAGAGAACCTTGTATATGTCCCATGGGCCTCCACTACAGAAACTGGAAAAGTACTCTGACTGCCTTCGTTTTTTAAACTGTTGTTTACATTAAGGTATGATTTACAAGGTGTGATTCTATTGGCACTGTATTTGATGGTTTTATTAGCTGTTGCTAGATTTCTGTACTTGCAGGATAATACCGCTTTGCACTGGCCTCTCTGTATTGCTTAATTGTTTAGTGTTAAGAGTTTATACTAGTATCATGTCCAGTATTGCAAACAACAAGGACATTTTACTACTTGATATTTCTTACTTACATCCAGTTCTTCCTTCTTGTGTGTAACTTTCAATAGCCACTTTCAAGTCTTTCATCCATTACTGTTCATCATTAACCTCTAGACTCCATACCACCGGCTGTCTCATGTGTACTTTAAGGCCCTCCATTATTTATTTCTCTCAGGTTTGTCATGTATGTAACAGACCCCACAAGAACTATTTACATTATTATTATTTAGTGCATCTGTGCTTAGTCTAGGTGGTTTCTCACATCTTTGAGCTTTTTTCCTTCCCATTTTATTTTGTGTACCCCTCCAGAAAAAAACATCTCTACCACATGTTGTTCCCGTTAGCCATTATCCCTTACTTCTTCCTCTCTTTCACCATCTTTGTTATCCCAGTGATTTCAAGGGCTCCAAATTAATGACACAACCTACTCCCCACTTTACTGTATAGTTGGCTTTCATTGTCTAACCATTTCATCATCTGGATTACTTTCTCTGTTTTTAGGTGTTCCTGCTCTATTTTCTTCTTTCTTCCTGTCATCATTATTCCAGATTTTCATTTGTCTTTGGGACTTGTTGGTCATATCCCAGTAGGAAAAGTTTTCTATTTAATCTCATCTTCCCAGAGAACAGGCCATCAATTAACCTTTGCATTTGTTCTCTGAAGTCCCACAATGTCAGACATTCCCAGAATGCATGCATCCATGTACACCTCTCCTCAGTTCTATAGTGCCAGCATCTGTCATCTAGTCCTGAAAAAAAAAAATTTCCAAATTCATTGGCGTGTAAAAATATTTGTGAAAACAAGGACATGCAAATATCATGAACATTCTCACTCTGACAGAGTACCTTGGCAGTTAAATTACTTTCTCCCATTTGTCATTCTCTCTGTTCCATCTCTCCTTGACCCTCACCGACTCATCCATTGCCTCCCTTCTTAGTATTTTACACATATTTGACAACACCCCCCCACCCAAGACTGTCCCAAGACTGTCCTCCCTGTAGCTTATCATTAACGACCCTCAGAATTTCTGGTGGAGACCATTTCCCTATTTTTTCTCTTTTCAGCTTGGTCCACTTCCCCATTAGTTCTACATACTTCCACTCCAGGTCACCTGATAGATCATAAAGTTCCTGCACTTCCTCCTATGACTTTATTCTTCTCTCCTTCCACTATGTGGCACTAATATTTAACATTTCTATGTTTTCTCAGCATCATAATGCTGACTGTGTCCTCTTGTCCTGCCGAGAGCCCCATCTGATTCTCAATATTCACATATCTATCAATCCTAGACAAAGTACAGTATTGAAAAGAAAATTAAGTGCACTCTGCTGTAGAATCATCTCTTTCCCTCAGTGTCCACACATCTACCCAACACATCACTTATAGTTCTTAGCAATTTGTCTTCCTTTAACACACTCCTCCTCCTTTCAGACCCTTGTCTACACCTAGGCTTCTAATCACACTGTTTCAGTCCCCAGTACTAAGCAGACTCCTTTTTGAAATGTTACCAATTTTGCCAGTATTCCCTCTTTGCTTTAATATTGGTTTCTGGTGGCAGATAATATAGTCGTAATTGTGTGTAGTCCCCCAATCTATCCTTTAACACCAGAAAACATTCCTTTAGTGTCCTCTGTTGTGACATTTTTAAATGGGGCTTTTTTTTTTGCATCGGCAGCACCATTTCTCGACCTCCTGCCTCCTCCCAAAGTAGAACTTGTCATTATCAGGTAGCCATCTTTACCTAAGCATCCACATTCACATGCCCTTAAATGGATTTCCTGTGATTCTACAAATGGAGCTCTACTTCTACGAACAGAACCTAAGATTTTGTCTCTCTTCAAACTTTGTCATCTCACTGACGGTCCATATTTTGCATCAGCCATCTCCTGTAAGTAGACTTGTCACAATACATTTCTCCCCGATCGCCTTAACCACTAAGCCTGCTATACCCCGATCACCTTGACCACTAAGCCTGCTATAGCTTTTACATATCTATTTAATGGAGGTCTAATCAACTTTCCTTCTAAATGCCTTGCCATATGCACCTTTTCCCTCCTCCCACTATCCATAACATGTCAAAGTATATATACATATCAGAACCCTACTTTTTCACTCCTTCAAGATACCCCCCCCCCAATTATTCTGTCATTATTATAACAAACTAGCTAGTAGGTGTTAAGGTCATTCTGTGGCTCTCCGTTCGCTCATTTTGTCCTGCATCTATTCCTCCTCCTCCTTGTAACCATATTTCTTGTAAGATATCATATTCCTCTTGTGGAAGTCAGCTACCTACTCATGTATTTCATGTTATTTAGTTTGCATATTCTGTTGGAATTTATTTTTAGCTGGATCAGCTTGTATCTGTTGGAATTTATTTTTAGCTGGATCAGCTTGTATCAGAAATGTACAAGGGTTTTGTGCTTACCTGCAAGACTCGGCAAATGTTCATCCTTTTAGGGCTCGTCCTCTAATCCCATCCTACACATGGATGTTAATAGATTCCATATTCAATCATTCTTTGATACAATCATAACCCAGCAGCGAATACTTTGTTATACAAATCTCAGATGACATTTATACATTTAAAGCCTATGGCATTATTGCTGGTTCAACAGTTTACTCCCCTCTCCTCTCTATACTCTTCCACAAACAAATTTCAATACAACTAAAATTACACACAATAATTTGCATATTGTTTTCAGTTACTTTTATACTTACATACTCAAATAATAAAACTTAGAAGTATTTGTTCTATTATATATTGTCCAAATAAGTTAAATTATCTCTGCTCATTGTTCTACAAGTGCAGATGTCCCAGAATTCCACCTCATGCTGTGGCAAAAATACTCCCTAGTTGTTTGACTGAACTGTCTACTTCCAGTTCCTCAACTCAGGGTCATTTATTATAGTATTCTAGATTCTCTGAGTGAACAACCCAGGAAGAGGAAAGCTGGTGAAAGAAACATACCTATATGTATAACTCAACACTCAGTCTTGATAAGGTTCAAAAGTTAAGCTAGGAATCTCATCTTCATTGAAGGCTGGCTTGCCAACTCCCCACTATTCCTGAATCCCAAAAAATCTAAAGTAATCCTATTTATCCCCCATACCTCTCTTCAAAAAGCAGAAAAAAATAGAATAAGTATCCAGTACTAAAACTGCTAGGAGTTACCACTGATGAACAATTAAAAATTGAATTCCATATAAAAGCAGTTAAGAATACCCAAATGAAGCTAGGTTCTACATATTGTATATCCAATAACCACTGCAAGAAGGCACATTCCCTCAACCTTTCTACTTCCTACACTCCCTACTCTGCTCAATTACTATTTGATCTACAAGGCTCACAACTGAACCTCCTTGAGCAATGTTATAATAAAGTTGAAAAATTTGCCAGCTTAACTTGTAAACCACACACACCACTGCTTTGCTCTTCAACTTTCATGGCTATAACTACCCACTACTTATCCCTCTCACAGCTACTAACCACACACAAAACTCACCAACAAATCTGACCACTGCCCATTCCTAAACATTCATTTTAGACCTCAAATTACTTATCCACATAACCCCACCTAATAATTCACCTGGTGACTGTGTGTTCCTCCTACATATCTACACTTTGGAACTCCTTGCCCCTGCTACTCAGACCAAATGCCAACAACACCCAGACCAAATACCAATAACAATTTTTTCAAAATTAAACTCAAACACTTGCTGGGTACATGTCTCTGCTTTTGTTTCACACCAGGCTAACCCCACAATGTCCTCAATTTTCTAGTCAGTGTTTCCTCTTTCCTCTCTCATTCACAAGTTATAAACTATTAAATTTAAACTTGCAGCAGGCCTTCCATTCTATGTCTCATTTCCCTTTCTAAATCATCACTCTACTCACATGCTTCTTGCCTACTTTATTCCACTCCTCTTCCCTCCTCTCCAGCTATACTATCTTGCTGTCTTTTCTTTCCCTAATCTTCCCACATCCACTAACTCCTCCACACCTAGACCCTTTACTCCTTACCTACTCTCTAAACAACATGGAAATTACATAAGAAGGCCTGTCTAGTTCTCTTTTTTATGCTCTGTACTGCATTACAACTACTACAGTTGTGCCACCTTGAGTGATTACAGTGACAAAGTGAATTTTGCTGGCTGATAAATTCAGCTTAAACCTCAACACCACCTCCATGAAATAACTATCATAACCCCACAAGTATTAACAGGGAGCAGGGTCCTGGCAGCATTCACTAAGGCCAAAAAACACAGGCTCAGTGGGCCCCAACAATATTCCAGGATGCCTCCTAAATAGTTTGAAACATGACCTATCTGGACCCCTTCAGTCAATTTTCAACTACAGCCTCGAAACAGGCTTTGTACTATGAGAATGGAGGACTGCAATGGTAATCCCACTTCACAAGGGTGGATCATCAACCAAACCAGGAATCTACAGACCTACAAAAGTCTGACTAGTTTAATATACAAAGCTATGGAATGAATTACCATGGAAATGATCAACAAACACAGGCAACCTTCAGACACTGGACACAACCAAGTTTGGCTTTGTCAGGGGGAAAGTCATGCTTACTAAAGGTGGTGGACTTATTTGAGAAAGTTATCAAGGCAATAATGGACGAGGGGAAAACCGTACACACTACCACCCTGGACATGACTAAGGTGTTAATACCCCACTTGGATATAGTTGACAGACTCAATAATCTGAGCATAACCCCCTACATAACTTGCTGGATTGCTATCCGGCTCACAGCCAGGACACAGGAAGACAGGACTGGTGATACCACTTTCACTTTTCAAGAGATCAATCACCAGCAGGGTACCTCAGGGCTCCACACTGGGACCGCTCCAATTTGGCATCTACTTCTTGGCGGTAAAGCCTAATGTCAAGAGCCTTTGGCTGACCAAGTTTGCAAATGACTGCATACTGGGAGCTATCACAGATTCCTCCCATGACACAAACATCTTACAAGAGGATTAACACAGACAAATGACTAGTGCCAATGTAATGAACTAAAACCCAATGCTAAGAAATGCATTATGGTCCCATATGGGAAAACTGACACCCAGGCTAATTACTTCAACAGGAAGACACCCCCCCCTTAAGAACTGACCCTGAAGTCAGAGATCTGGGAACATATGGAGACAATAATCTGGACTTAAACCAACACATGTCCAAGATAGTAAGGAAATTATTCTGTGTCTCCCAAATTATAAGTAAGGACAAGGCATTCGGATCAGAGGAAATCATTCTGCCACTTTATTTGGCTCATATCAGATCCATTAATGAGTATAATGCCCCCTTTGGCATGTACCCAACCAGACATGTATAACAGCTGGAATGCCCACAAAAATTCCTTACCAGGGGAATCCAGGGTATGAACACAATGTCCTATACAAATAGTCTCTCTATACTCTGTCTCCTACAGTTTGCTAAGAGGTGACCTATGCCTGGCATAGAAGGTATCCTTGGATCCAGCTCAGATGGACTGTTTTGCGCATCCATAAAATTATCATCATCAGAATCATTAGATCCAAGGATTTACATTTTGCTCATGACATACATAAGACATGTTGGCGAGACAGATGCATCGCAGAGAATCCCCACATTCTGGAACAGACTCCCCATCAATGTCAAGCAGAGTCCATCCTTAACCATATTTATGCACAACTTTGACCAATGAATGGGAAATCAGAAATCCACTCCAGGTCTGTCACCATGTGTCTGACAGACAGACAGTAATGCACAAACAAACATACACCATCCCCTGCTACATAATCTCTAGAAACATCGTAACTAACATACTACCTCCTAAATAAATGCCTATGATGCATAAGGAAACAACTGGGTAAAGATTGCACAGGTAGGCTTATAAGGGCCCTGGTGATCGTTAGCTTAATATATACCTATGAACTACCTATTTTCTTCACATATGTCCATTTCCAATAAATATACCACCCTCAGTTACACGACATATATATATATATATATATATATATATATATATATATGTATATATACACAATATGAAAAATCTGTTTCAGAAATAAATCCATTATAATTAACTGCATTTGTTTAGATTCATTCTAAAAGATGTAATGTACTTCCTTCACATGCATGAAAGCATAACTCTCAACGGATATGATTTTTGGCCCTTAGATTGAGCCTTGCTCTTAAGCCAGACCTGTTTTTGGCTACATACCTCATTAAATAAACTAAGCAAATGTTCCCCACCACTAATCATATAGGGTCCAGTAAATAAAGACCTTCTATTGTGAAAAATAAGAAGTGCTCTTCTTTTTGACCCCATGCAATGGTTTTACATAGTTTTAGAAAGGCCAGTGCTATGATTCTTACTGCTCAAAGGTTGAAGGTATGCAGAAAAGGACAGCTGTGTAAGCAATCTTATCATAACAGTCTATGTTTGAAGAGATTGCCAGTGCAGTAGCCTAAGCTATACAAGATATCCTACTAAGGTACAAACCAGCCAGCTAACTTCCACTGCTTTATTACAACTTCCACACTCGCTGAGCAGTATAAAATCAGTCACTAGGGCACTAAAACTTCCGAGCGTTCTTGCCTCAGTAAAGGGAGTTTAGAGCCTTAATGGTATAAACACTAAAATATCCCACACCCTGAAATAAAAACAGCGAAAAAAAAAAAAAAAAAAAAAAAAAAAAAGAGGGTGGAGTGAGAAGTTAACGATTTAAACATCTACGGTTATGGAAATGTACTTACACAACTGTACTATGTTTACCTCAGATCATTGTTGCCACACATAATGGGACAAATACCAGAGTTTAGAAGGAAGGAAGGAGGAAGAAGGATTAGACTCGAGCAGCCCCTGGACAATATTACCAGCAAAGCCCACTTAAGAACTAGAGAGAGAATCCAGTATGTAGTGCTTTGTAAAGGTGTTTACAGATGATCAAGTTGCCTCTATTACATATTTCTAGAGTCCACCTCTTTCGGAAAAGTAACACAAATAGCTAAAGATCTGGTAGAATGGGTTTTGACTTTTATTTAAAATGTCTTGGAACGGTGAGAATATTAAAAGCAATAGCATGAGACAGCCACTCAAAATTGTCTGGTCTGACACGGATTGCCCCCTTTTTTATCTTCATAGAGGATGATCAATTGATAAGATGTCCTTCAGTTTTTTGGCCTGCCAATGCAGTGATTGAGTTGCCTGTTAACATCCAGTGTGTATACAATTCTCTCCTTTTTTTGGTTTGCTGATGAATTGCTTGGCTCTATGTAAATTCACACCACCTTATGTATAAATTTCTTCTCAGCGTTCCCCTTTGTCTGTGAAAGATGAGATATGCCTACTTTACCATAATGGCTTGTAACCTCATTATACAGAATTGCATAGAATGAGTACGCCTGTTTCCCAAATAAGAACTTTAGTCATGTCAGCAGATTCAAAAGGAAATGGTGCAAGCTTTTTGTACTGGAAAAATAAAATCCAAAGAAGCCACCTGCCTTCTAGGTGGATGGATATAAAAAAAAAGTTTAGTTTGAGGTAAGGAAGAAAGCAGAGGGGGCCTACAGACAGACAAGGAGAGATGACCTAAAGTTGAATCTTGACAGAGTGAAAAAGGCCAGACGATAATCACTCATGTAAATACTGCAAAACCAAGTCTAAGCCTCGAAAGGGCCCTGATTTCATAGTAGTATTTTTATTTTGTCTCCATTAATACCTGCTGCACGTCCTCAGAAATAATGTGCCTAAAAAGTACTAAATGTCTATCATCTAGGCAGTGAGTTGAGGGTTGGGTGTGTGAAACAAACTCTGGCTTGTGTTAAGTTCATTCTTTAAGGAAGCTTGTGGTAATTGCCCTTGGCCATTTTCAAAAGGAGGGTGAGCTGCTGCTACCTGGGCCAAAAGGGGGTCACCAAAATTAACCTTGGAGTCGTTCTGCACTTTTAGAATAACCCTGTTCGTAGATCAATGTGTGTGTGTGTGTGTGTGTGTGTGTGTACCTTTAACCTTTAAGAAGCTATCCAAGGGCTTGCACAAGTGTATAAATACTGAACATGTGTGAGCCTGACTGCCATTTTGTAGTTAGCTGTTGAGATGTAAACATGTATGTATGCAAGGTCTGTTTGGTAACTAGTTTGTTGGTATTTTATGATACTGATATCCATCCTGGTGTGTTTCTACATATTAAAGCATCTAAACGAAACCCCACACCTTATTACATTTTATCATACTGTTATCCATCCTGGTGTGTTTCTACGTATTAAAGCATCTAAATGAAACCCCAGCCTTATTACATGTATTAGAGACGAATGAGTGACACTGTTTATCACAGATAAAGGGTAAAGAGGCATACAGGAACATTCCTGACCATCGGAATGAAAGGTATTTGTCTTCCAGGCCTCTGTGCAAGGAGTCCTGGAGCACAATTTCTTTAACTATCTGTTGCGCAGGAGGCAAACAGATCTACTTGTGGAATTTCCCACAGATGGAGCAGTTCCTGGAAGATCTTAGGATGCAATTTCCATTGGAGAGGTCATATATCCTGGTCTTGCTCAGTTTGTAATGTTTTGCTCTGACAAAATGTGGGCAGAATGGAGGGACAGACTGAACAGAGTCCCTCACGGTACCATAGCTAGTTTGCAAAGGGTGGGGTAGGAACTGGTACCCCCTTTATTTGCCACATCACTGTGGTCTTGACTGTAATAACTAGCAGAAGGTCATGAAGTCCAGTGATGGTTCAAAGATCTGATAGCAATTGTCAGATTCATCATTTTGTTGACGTGTGAGTGTTTTAATTATCTTGCTTATTTCAGACACCCTAGACTTTCACCCACTTCGACAGAGCTCCCCAACCAAAGTTTTATACATCTTTGGCTACAGTCTGAATAGGATCTAGAAGTAAAAAAAAAAGTGCAACTTGGATTACACAACAACTAATTCAGCCACCAAAGTAATTCCTTTTTCCCAACCGGGGGAATTTGACATGAAAGGAGGTACTGGGTCCAAACTGATTTGGCCAACCATTAGATATTCCTCATGTTAAGTCTGGCCAAAGGAATCATGTCAGTAGTAGAATCCATGAAACAGAATTCTGAGATCTTCCCTAGTAGGTGCCAAGTTTAGTTAGAAAATGCCAGAAACTGTTCCTTGTAATATCGCACTTTGCTCTGCGCTTTACAGGATTGACAGCGTAGTGAGGGGAAACACATGGTGACCCAGAGGTCTTTGGCATTAGGCAGCTGATTTTCCTAGACTGCCCTTATTTTTGGGAGGGCCTTTCTTTCTTCTTTGAACATTCCTACCATTGCTTTTTGAAACTGATTCATAGGTTTACACTAGGCTAATGGCCACCAGAGTCTTTACAAGCCTGGCCGTGAAACCCAACCCAGTTTTGTCCCAGAGTTCCTTGGGTAGCAAATGGTTATTTATGTGTGGGGGGGGGGGGGAGATGGGGTGCGTTAGTTAGGAATTATTTTATTTACTGTCGAGTTGACCTACATGGGCCCAGACCTGGGGATCCCACGCGATGATTAAGGTTTGTTTTGAATAGGGTCAGGTATGAATTCTGCTTCATGTAGATTAGGAGCTTATTCCATAGCGCAGTGATTCTTTGACACAAACATTAGTCCCTCCAGTAGGTTCTATTTATGTCACAAAGTTCAGGTCCTTGGACGTAGCATTTCTGGTGCTGTTGGTCTTATGGATGTGCAACAGATCTATTAAAGCTGGATCTGAAGATGTCTTAAATGTTAGGCATACATCACCTCTCAGTAACCTGAAAGGAGACTGAGTACTGAGATACGACCTTAAAGTGATCTGTGTAGGACAGGGTATACCTACCCTGGATTATCCTGGTGAGGAACCGTAGTAGGGGTTTCAACTGCTGCAAGTGCCTGTTATGGACACACCAAAGGGAGCATTGCACTCAGTTATGGGTCTGATAAGGGCTGAGTAGAGTGACTGGATCTGGATGCCATATACTTGCTTAGAGTTAGGGAACATAGAATGCTTTTCTTACTGTCTTGGTTACATGCTGGTCAATGGCCAGATTACTGTCTACATATGTTCCCAGATCCTTAACTATTGGGTCAACTGTTAGGGGTGTTTTATAAATGAAGTAATTAGCTTGGATGGATGATTTTCTAAATGGCACTATAAAGCATTTCTTTGCATTGAGTTTTAATCTGTGGCTTTCACACCAGTCATTTGTTTGTGTTAGATCCTTTTGTAGGATGTTTTGTGGTGTGGGGGGAAATCTATGCTAGCTCCCAATTTTCAGTCATCTGCAAACTTGATGAGCCAAAGGCCTTTGACATTAGCCTCAACTTCCAAGAAATAGTTGCCAAACAGAAGCAGGCCCAAAAAGCAGCCTCGTGGTAATCCACTGGTGACCGCTCTCTTGGTGGAGGTGGTCTCACCAATGCTGACTTCTGTGAGCCAGTTGGCTCTAGTTCTGAGAGTATGTCAACAATACCAGAGTGGGATATTGCATTGAACACTTTGGCCAGGTCAAGGTTGTGGTTATGCACCATTTGTCCCCTCATCCATAGACACGATGACCCTCTCGAAGAAGTCTATAAGGTTAAGTAGGCAAGACCTTCCCTTAAAGCCAAACTGGGATGGGGTCCAGTATCTGTAGGTTGCCCTTGTTGATCATTTCCATGATAATTCGTTCCATGGCTTTCCTTAAGACTGTTTTATTTATTTAAGTTTGATGACTGGGGTAGTCCACTGAGCCGATAAAGAGCCCATTTTCAGTGGAGGCCCAGGGAGAAAAGCTCCATATTCTACAGTTACAATAATTACATTTTAAATGAATACGATATTGCAAAAACAAAACAACAGTATGTAAAGAAAAAAAGATATTCACATAAGAATAAACAATTTGTAAAGATCATAGTGTACATATTGACAGTGACTACTAGTTCATGGCAGTTGGGTAGAAAAGCTTTTGGGTCTGCAGTTCCTGAGGTCAGTTGATGGCCCAACCTTTATGAAGAGGGGTGACTGTTGCGGCCCTCCCTTCATCTGGCATATAACCTGTTTGGAGGCTGTAGATGAACAGTGCCTCAAAGTGGTCCTGCTAGGTCATGTTTTAGGATATTTAAGAGGCAACCAGAGATATTATCTGGGCCCTCTGAATTTGTGTTTTTGGCTTTAGAGAGCATCTTCCAGGACCTGCTCCCTGTTGATAGTTGGGGGGGGTATGCTAGAAAGGATTTCACGGGGGGCAGTGGGGTGAAGTTACAGCTAAATTTATTATCCAGTAGATTTGCTATGTCATCCTGGTTAGTGAAGGCTGTGCCATTTACCACCAGTTCTGTACACTGCTGAGAATTACCTTTGAAAGTTCCCGACAAAGTTGAAGGTGGCCTTGTAATTGTCCTTAGCCTGGGAGGTAATCCTGACCTTGTAAGTGGTCTTTTTATTAGACCTCTTAGTTTCTTTCTTAATTGAATCAGAGAACTCTTGTCTCTATGAGAGTTGCTCTTTCTGATTTAAGTAAACCACAAAAAGAGGTCCAGCACATTGGGTGAAAACTTTGAACTTATTTAAGTAACATAAGAGACCACAAAGCAAACAGGTTTCGGCATCAGCCTTCCTCAGTGCATTAAAACAAATGCAAATGGCCAGTCCATATAAACATGACATCATCAGCATTCACAAAAATTATTGGTTGAATGTATCCTTATGACAATTCATTTAGACCAGGTTTAAACAAACACCCTAGCCTGATGATCCAACCTGATTCCTTGCTATTTAGTATAGTGTGCCAACCAAATTTAGAAAACTTAGAACCCTGGACCCTATCAATCACAGAAAATGTAAATCTAGCTGTCTTATGTGCCAATGTGTGCTTAAATAAAGCATTAGTAGCTCTCCTGTTCCTGATCTCACGGAGGTGCTCTGAAATTCAAAGCCTCAGTGTTCTAGACATTTGTCCAACATAATGTTCATAAGGTAAATGTTGAACCAAAATAGACTTAAACATTTGTCCAACATAATGTTCATAAGGTAAATGTTGAACCAAAATAGACTTAAGCACATGTAAAAGGCTGCAGCAATAATGGAACGAATGTTCGTTTGCCCACAAGTAGAGCTCAACCCCTTACATCCAACATCAAAAGACCCAGTGATGCCAAACATCAACACACACATGATGGGATGTAAGTTAATCAGCTCAATTCTTTGAGGGAAAACACGCCACACATCTCCAAAAAGACCCAAATTAGTTGTACTCCACCATTCGGCTTGTCGTTGTACCTTCACAGAAAAGATGGCGCCATGTAGGAACGGTTTACTCAGCCCCAATTTACCAAAATCATATGTACATGCCCTGCATCAAGTGAAATAGCCGCTGAATACCCACAACATGCTCAAAATCCATTGATCTTTTGACTAGAGTCAAAGACATTCAAAAAAGTCCCCAAATAGCTGATTGTTCCACTATTCAGCTCATTCCAATATAGGCGTACAAATGTTGGCATAGTTGAAAATAAAGCACACAGCCCCAAGTAAAAACGGATGACTCAGAATGAGAAAATGAATTGGATTAAAGCACACCAAACCTGGCAATTGCAGATAAATGTCCAGAGAATAAATGTTACCCACACAAATGTTGGCACAAAAAATATAACAGTAAATCCAAAGCTAATGAGGCAAAATCTTCTTCAGCCACCGAGTTCAATTCACCTCAGATTCCAACAGCAGGAGAACCCAAGTAATCCAACACACATACAGCTACACATACAGATGTGCATGGACCAAACCATCCAGGCAGTAGGTAAACCACAAAGAGAGGTCCAGCACAATTAGCGAAAACTTTGAACTTAGTAGCATACGAGACCGCAAAGCAAACCGGTTTCAGCATCAGCCCTCCTCAGTGCATTAAAACAAATACAAATGCCCAGTCCTTAAATACATGACCTCATTAGCCTTCACAAAAAATATTTGTTGAATGTATCCTTATGACAATTCATTTAGACCAGGTTTAAACAAACTCCCTAGCCTGATGATCCAACCTGATTCCTTGCTATTTAGTATAGTGTGCCAACCAACTTTAGAAAACTTAGAATCCTGGACCCTTATCAATCACAGAAAATGTAAATCTAGCTGTCTTATGTGCCAAGGTGTGCTTAAATAAAGCATTATTAGCTCTCCTGTTCCTGATCTCACTGAGGTGCTCGGAAATTCGAAGCCTCAGTGTTCTAGACATTTGCCCAACATAAAACGCAGAACAGGAACAGGTAAGCCAAATACACAATCCATTCACTGCTACAAATGTCATAAACCTTGGGGTTGTTGGAACTAGTAAATGTTTGAGTTTTAAATATGTAGAGACAAGCAGAACAATGCCCACAAGGCACAACCAGCTATTTGAGGACTTTTTGGAGACCTGTGGCGTGTTTTTCCCTTAAAGAATTGGGCTGATTGACTTACATTCCTACATGTGGGTGTTGATGTTTGGTGTCACTTGGTTCTTTTGATGCTGGATCTAAGGGGCTGAGCTCTACTTGTGGGCAAACGAACATTTGTTCTATTATTGCTGCAGCCGTTTATATGTGCTTAAGTCTACATTGGTTCAACATTTACCTTATGAACATTAGGGTCGAAAAGAATTTAGGTTGGTGTTTTTATAATCATTTTGTAATCATCCCTTTGTCAACTGGGGCTGAGATTATTCACTCAAAACTGTGTCATTAGTCGAGGATCGAGCCGAACGGCGGATCAAAAGATTGTTTGGGATATTATTTAAGATTGGTTCTTTTATTTATTAAAGGAAAGGATTTTGAAGTACATTGGTTGTGTGTGTGTTGGGCAATATAAGACAGATGTTTTTGAAAGAACTGTGGGTGAGTTATAGTTACTCATACGGCACCATTTTCTATGTCGCGTTATGTGGAAGAGCCGAAGGGCGGTTTGATATTGGATTTTTGTTTTCAGTCATTAGTGATTTGTGCTTTGGTTATTGAACAAAGGAGTGGCATTTTTGGACTTTTCAAGCTAAAAGTAGTTCGATATGTGGAATTCCAATAATAAGTATACGGAGGCGAGCCGAATGGCGGATTCGTACAGAATTCTGCTCCTTTGCTAATTCAAGCACAATTATTATTTTGAAGTGCCATTTTGAAAGAACTGAAAAATTTAATAACTTTTTCAGTTATATTTCTTCAGGGTGAGCTTATTGTTTATGTGGATACCCATATTTATGGTGAATTTTTTTTGGGGGTCTAAACTGAGGATTAGTGTCAATGTGTTAGGTGAATTTGTTTTATATCATTTTTATATCTTTAAATGTGCATGATGAACTTATACATCTTATATACCTTATGTATTAAAAAGGATATATATGGGATGTGTAAAAGTTTTGTTAACATTCATGTAGGTTGTGTGAATGTTTTTATCACAATTGGCACTTCAGCCTCATATGGGGTTAGCATCCCTGATTTTTGACTCAATGCAGACTTTTTTTTAAATGTCTGGTTAAGTTGTTGTGTTCTATGTTTATATATATATATATATATATATATATATATATATATTTAAACAAACTGCATTGTGGATTTATATCTGGTCTGAGTTTTGAGGGGCTTGGATCAGGTTGCACTATCAATCGCTGGCTATTTAAAGGTTTTCCTTGGGTTACCTTTGTGCTCAGGGATGGGCACAACAACCAACTTATGAGACTCTATCAGTCTTTGATTTGAACCATTTTTATAGTGGTTTATTTTCCCAGCAGCTTGTTTTGCTTGGTTGTATGGTTCATTGCATGTACCTTAGGGGCCCTATCGGTTCCCTTTTGTAATAAGTCTTTTTGGGGGTTCTTTTTGCTAACTGTTAATATTGTGCTTATAGTAATTTTATACACAATTTTTTACATACATCTCTCACAATATATGCATGTTTTGCTCCCATAATCTGTTTCTGCTAATATTATGCTTACAGGTATTTGGCTATAACTGCATTTTGGGGGTTGGATACAAAGATTATTTTGACACACTTTTTTTCTCAGGCAGCAACTAGTGTTAAGTGTATGGTTGATAACTATATTTTTTACAAAAAGTTCAGTGGTCTCTCTCTTGTGTGGGTTGCTGGATATCCTGACTATTTTGGATAGAAGAGATATTATCTAATTTCATTTGAATTGTACAAATGTCACATTTATGTCAGCTGTTTGTGTGTAGTTATTGATATTCAGTGGGCCACCAACAGTCAATACTGAGGTCTGTTCATTTAGGCACAAATGTTTGGTATAAAGGGGTTATATAAGAGGTTTCAACTGAGTTGTTTTTGTGCATTGAGGATGGATTTTTCCAAACATTTACAAGGTCTAGCAGCAGACCGAGATGATTTGTTAGCTTTTGGACTTGGGCCCAACAAAAAGGAAGGGGATGCTTCGAGGGGTTTGAATCTCGAGGATATTTGTGCTAGCACGTTCTTGAAGTTGACCAAGAGCATGAAATCCCTGAGGACTAACATCTGGCATTTGAGGCTGTTTAAGGCCTATGAGGTCAGAGGGATATCTCCCCGTGGACTCAGGGTCAGGATCCAACCATGGGTCAGTATGATGGATGACACATTATTGGATGAATGGGCTCAGGCCCAACATAAGGCCTCAATGATGTTCATTGAAACTCTTATCCCCCACTATGAAATGACCAATGGTAGATTTTGTGTTGAAGTACAGTCCAGTTATGAGGAGATTAAACAGTTTGAGTGGGAATATTTTTTTCTCCAAGCATTTCAACCAACTAGCCAAGGACCTTTTGGTCCTTGACAGAAAGTTACACGAGTTTAACAGAGATGTGATAGCTTATAAAAGGGGTAAACCCTTTGGAGTTCAACAGAAAAATGTTAGGTTTGTGGACACAGAAAGAAATCTGGGCCAAACAGAAAAAGATCACATTCTATATTATAGGGTCGTAATGGACCTAGTGGCACCTTAGGGGATGTTTCTTATTCAGCCACTGACATTAATTTCACCCCTCTTTCTGATTCTCCCATGGCTAAAAGATGTCCTAACAATGACCCTTTAGGGGTGGTAGAGGCAGGGGTGGAGGAAACATAGGGCAAATACACAACTTCCAACAGTTGTTGGACCTAATAATACCCCATTAGGTTTGGAAAATAATGTACACAATATTTCCAGCTATACTCTGTCAGAAAGTGAAATAAAGTTACTTAATAGAGGACTGAATTTTGTGCCTGGCTTTTTTGTTTATGAAAATACATTAAATGATGTTTTGAATTTTTGTCGTTTATTGAATTTAAGATTTGTTTTGGGATACTGAAAATACTCAAAGATCTACTGATTTTCATTCCTCAAAAGTAATTTTGTTCCACCTATGGATAAAAATGTGAGCATTTTTAAAGATTGTGTGTTAAAAGATTTACACTTTAATCAATCCCTTATGTCAAATATTAATAACAATCTAAGTCTGAACAACTAGCTATGCAACAGTTGATAGCCCGACAAGAACTGGTCATATTACCAGCTGATAAGGGAGGGGCAATAGTAATCATGGATTGGGAAAACTACTTGGTGAAGGGGGAGAGACAGTTGGGGGATGGACAATTCTAAATGGGTATGCCATTAGACCAGCCATCACCAAGAAAGAAATCGATAACTTTCTCAATTTGGCTTTGGAGGAGGGCATTAGTAATAAAAAAAACTTTGTAACAGTTTCTGACCCCCAATCTCAATATCTGCATCTCCTACCCAAAATTCACAAAAATTTGTCCAATCTCCCCGGTAGACCCCATAGTCTCTGGACAGGGATCATTGACTGAACCCGTTGGCCTATTTAACAAAATATTTACAAACCCTGTTGCCCCTAGTTCATGCTAGAATTCAGGACACAACCAATTTTTTTACAAATCATTGAGAACATGCAATTAGAGCCTGAGCGGCTAATGTGCACTTTGGATATGTCCTCATTATATACTAGCATTCCATATTGGGCCGGGCTTGAGGTATTGCAATTCTGGTTGGATCAGGCTAACATCTATCCCCCTGGATTCAATACATTTTTGGTATGTTTAACTGAACACGTATTGACAAAAAATGTGGTTCACTTTTTTGGCAAGTTAAGGGCAGAGCCATGGGGGCATCTTTTGCGCCCATTTATGCAGATCTGTTTATGGGCTATATTGAACATCAGCTCATTTATGATGTTTCACATAATCTATTTCTTCAGGAAACTGACATCCGGCAGGACTACTTGGACGATTGATGGATGGTGTCGAGGGCGGATCTACCTTTCCTACTGGAATTTGTTGAATACCTCAATCAGAACAAATGGAGTACTCAATTTACTTTAAATTCCAATAAAGAATCTATCACTTTTTTAGATGTGAAGGTTACTAGGAATCTTGACCATACTCTCCAAATTGAGGTGTTTAGAAGATATCCCCAATATAATACATTATTGCATGCTGGCAGTCATCACCCCACCCCCACATCATCCGCAATATACCCAAGTCACAATTTTTGAGGATGTGCCACATTTGTTCTACTCAGGAGACCCATGCCAGGTTTGAAGAGTATCTGCATAAGCAGTTTATCCAGAGGGGCTATTAATACAATATTTGTCGGGCTAGGGATCAGGTTAGACAACAATCTAGAGTGGAGCTGTTACAGTATAAAAAAAATCTGACATCGACAGGAATGAACACCACATATGGCTGGTAACCACATTTGGTAGGAATTTCCAAACATTTAAGAGGGTCATCAACCAACATTTTGATATCTTAAAGGTCAATGCCAGACTCAATGACATATTGTCTTCTACTTGTTCATTTTCTTTTCATAGGGGGCAGACGTAAGGTTCCCGCTTTAGCCATTATACGGAAGGTTCCACCCATACTTCAACAGTCCACTATATTTGGTAATAGGGTTAAGGGATGTGTTCCTTGTGGACACTGTTCCGCTTGTCCCTACATATTTAAAACTCAAACATTTACTAGTTACAACACCCCCAAGGTTTATGATATTTTATGTTTTGGAAATTGTAGCAGTGAATGGATTGTGTATTTGGCTACCTGTTCGGCGTTTTATGCTGGACAAACATCTAGAACACTGAGGCTTTGAATTTCTGAGCACCTCAGTGAGATCAGGAACTGGAGAGCTACTAATGCTTTATTTAAGCACACCTTGGCACATAAGACAGCTAGAATTACATTTTCTGTGACTGATAGGGTCCAGGGTTCTAAGTTTTCTAAAGTTGGTTGGTACACTATACTAAATAGCAAGGAATCAGGTTGGATCATCAGGCCAGAGGGTTTGTTTAAACCTGGTCTAAATGAATTGTCATAAGGATACATTCAACTAATGTTTTTGTGAAGGCTAATGAAGTCATGTATTTAAGGATTGGGCATTTGTATTTGTTTTAATGCACTGAGGAAGGCTGATGCCGAAACCGGTTTGCTTTGTGGTCTCTTATACTACTTAAGCAAGTTCATAGTTTCCACCCATTGTGCTGGACCTCTTTTTGTGGTTTACCTACTGCCTGGATGGTTTGGTCTGTGCACATCCATACGTGCGGGTCTATGTGTGTTGTCTTTCTGGTTTAAGCCATGACTTGTTTTTTCTGTTTTTTTTGATATGGCCTGCTAAGACAAGGATTCCACCGGTGTGTTTTTTTTTTTTTTTTTGGTTAGATCTGGGCTTATATTTGATAGGTAATTCAACCTCAATGCAGTCATTTACATGTTTGTACATTTCTGTTAATTCTGTACAGGTAGCTGTGATCTCAGGGTTTGGTGGTGCTGTGAATTTTGACAAACTGTTGCTTAACAGGATGTAGTTTGCTTTAGTATAGTTCTTAACTGTTACAGGTTTAGTTGGGTTTTTCAGGTTGATTTTTATTTCGAGGTAGACAGCTTTGTGGTCCAACTTCACCAATGAGGATGTCACATGGGGGGATGCTCTCCTGTGTTGGCTAGTACTAGGTCCAATATATTTGAGCCTCTTCTTGGAGAGTGCAGTATCTGGGTCCATGGTGTTTTTGTTGATAAAGTCCAAAAAAGTACCTGTGCATTACAGGCAGTGAAAACAAACCAAAGGCTCACCAGAATGAAGGTGCAGTAGTATAAACACATAAAAGTCCAAACCAAACGACTGACACCAACGTAGGACAGCAACAATTTTAATATAACAGCAGTAGTTAAAGCAGCAAAGCTTTCAGGTATCCCACACCCTTCTTCAGTGCTAATCTTAAACTTACATTTCCCAGTCTACAGAGGGTTACTTAAAATCTCCCATGAATAGGGTATTTAGTTGGATGGTGAATGCCTCTAGTAAGAGTTGTGAGCTTTGTGGGTTATAAAGGGTGACCTGTAGTTGGCCAGGACATGGTGGGGAACCTTGTCTACGGAGACTTGGATGTGGGTGAACTCCAGGACATCATCCTGTTTAACCAACCTATAGTTGCATTTGCCGCCAACAAAGATCAAGACTACACCTTTAGCCCTTGTCTGTCTGTCCTGCTGTTGGTCTAAATGTGTTGAAGACAATGTAACCTTCCACTGCTGGAGTACTTACTGCAGCTTTAAGCCAAGTCTCGGCAACAGCACAGATATCTACCCTCTCCATAGTGAGTAGAGCTTGTAGGGTGTGTAGTTTCTTGTTTAGGCTCCTAGCCTTGAGTAGTAACACTAAGATTGCTTTGATTTTTTTTTGCCATATTGGTAGTTTTCTTATTTTGACATTGTGTTAAAAAAAGGGCTCTAAGGGGATGAATAAAGTTTTATCCAATATTCGAAAGTCCAGGGGAGACAGGTGTAGACCATCCTTGGCAAAGCAAGGTGGTCTGTTAACCATGTCCTCCCATGCTGATAGATACTGGACTCCCCTGGAGTGACACCAGAAACTAAACCAATTATTAGAATCAATCATTTCTCTTCATACTGTCGTATCATCCTTGGTGGAGGTAGAATGTTGCTCAATGCAAGGTACACTTACCTGTATGTGACACATTCAGAGAAATCCATAATGTCTCATAGTCCAGTGAGGTATGCCTCAGGTCATTGACACCCACAGAGACTATGACAAATTCATATTGGTACTTCTGGTGCAGTGACTTCAGTGCTTGCATGATATTGTGGATCATAGCTCCTTGTCCAGCCTGGTGAGAGGATTAACTGTGTCATACAACAGAATCCTCTATGACAAGAGTACTAGATAAAGTGTTTGCTTGCCTTATGAGCTTTGTTCCTGGGGGATCATTGGGTGTGGTGTTAAGTGCTGCTTTTGGCATGTGCTTTAGTGACTGCTTAGGATAGGTGCTGCAGTTTGACGGCTTAGGATGTCTTTGAAGTTTGGACACGTTGCTTTTAAGTACCTCAGCACAAGAAGGTGTGTGTGTCTAGTGAGTGGTACTTGTCAAGAATACACACAATTTAAATCCTTCACAGCCTTGTTTTGCCTCCAAGGGAGTAATGCATGTGCAATAACTCTCGCATATTTTGTTAATTTCTTTAAGGATTAAAAAGTTGTGCGAGTACATGAGACAACTGCTATATTGTTTCAGAATACCCATATCTACCAAGCTGGTCAAAGAGATGTTAGGAAATTGCACATCCATGTTGTCATGACTTGTATTAGAGATGGGCTATTGTAGTTTAGGGTCTTGGTTTTACAGGGGTCACCTGAGTGGTGTCTAGGGTGATGGCTAGATGTTACATAATGCTATGACCTTAGTGCTGTCTGATGCTCTAACTAGCTACCCTAAACTTAACCCTATGCAAAGTATTTTTGTGCTGTGTCCTAACACTAATTTTATACATTTGCTACTATACAAGGTACTGCTAAAAACCACCGAGTTGTGAACAGTTCCATGAAAGCACTTCTAATTTGTAGTATACAGGAAAAAGCTGAAAACTAACTTCCATGCCCTCTGGCAAATAAATGACTACATTTTAAACTCCCTGGAGTGCCTCCAAACTCAGAGGGGACAGGTACACACCTTCTACCACAAGATGGATTATCCTGGAACTCCTTAATATAAAAGCACAGCACAGTTTGATGTTAATGCACTTGAGAACAACGTAAGTCCCTAAAAATGCCTCTGGCTGATGAAACAATCTCACTTTAAGCCTCTTAAATGCTGTTTGAATATGTCTTGCTGGCAACATGACCATTTCCTGAAAAGGAAACTGAACTGGAAGAAAATTGTCTTGGCAAGGAGGGTAACCCCCCCGAATTAACTTTTTCCACTTCCTGCAGACTTTTAAGAACCTCAGCAGGAGGACTAAATACCTTTTTTGTCCAACAGAGCATTCAGGATCTCAGCTTTGATATCCTCTGGTAAATTCTGAGAATGTACACAGACAAACCTTAAAGTAGCACAGTGACAGCTGCTCTAAAAATAGCATCCGCATTGACATGAGCACATTTGAGAGAATGTCTGGTTACCCAAGATAGAACATTAATGGACTTAAGAGTTGCCTTAGTGTCTGTGGGCAATTAACTCTCTCATACAGTCAATGGAAGCCTGCAGAAACAGACATGTGAGCCAGACTACTCATTATTCTGACGGCTAAAGTGAAAGTAACAAACTTCCTTCCCAACCTATCAAGGCTTTTTCCAGCTTATTAGAAGGAATACAGCTACATACCAAAAGGAATTATGGAAAAACTAATTATGACAGAAAAAAAATATTGCAGAATCTGATCTGGTATTAGAAAAAATGGAATTTGTGGAACTGGAGCATGTAATATAATTCACCAGATTTTCTGGGAGCAGAAGACTGACTGCCAGACAAATACTGGCTGTAAACAAATTACCCCCTAAGGCTGCAACACATAAGGATGAAGAAAATCTACTTTTAACAAATATCATCTTTGTTGGAATTCTAGTATTCGTTTCCACCAAAACAAATCCTTCATTCTGGCAATGGTATCAGAAGACAACTTTTTAGAAAGGGAATCTGAACAACAACTTTCCACATAGTTAGTCTCTCCATCCTGTGTAGTGGAAATCTGAGAAGTGCAGTCTAACTCTAAAGCCTGTTTCTCAGACTGAGGATCAGAATCAGATGGAGGAAAATCGTTTCCTGCTTAATGGAGAAATGATTGAGCATGTAAGGATCAAAAGTCTGCAGATAAACCTTTAGTAAAGCCTGGCTACTTCTTATCGGCTTTAGAAGAAAATGTCTAACTTTCATTTTCCTTATTTTGGGGGACCCCCCTCCCCAGGAAAAAAGCAGCTTGAAGGACGATCCCACCCCCATGAATGAAACCCCTCAAGAGTGGCTTAGCAAGAGAGTATCACCAGGTTCCTTCCTCAATGCCAGCAAGAGTGGTTTTCTCTCATCTGACAAAGGCAGCCAAACAGCCGTAGTGTACATGCTATCCTCCCAGTCTTTAGCAGCTTCCCAAAGAGCAGTACCAGAGGGACCAAAAGAAAGTGATGAGTGGTGTGAGGAGTAACCATAAATGAGTCGTGGAACCAGCGACTAAGGTGATAGGGAAGTTACAGTTCCAACTGAAGTTCCACATGTATAAAACAACCAGGAAGTTCCACATGTAGCTGCTTTTGCTGCAAGGTTCTTGGGGTAGCTTTTTAAAATTCATGAGGTTATCCAATGGTGCACGGAGATTTGCCTTAGAAAAATCCCTGAATGCAGTAAGACTGGAGGGAGATGTGGGCCGAATTCTTAAAAAAAAGTGACAGACCAATGGTTTGATTTAATCATAGAGGTGGAGAGATTTGGTATGGAGCAGGTGGAGGGGCTATATTTGACAGAATGGAGGTCACAAACTTTTAATTGGAGAAAGCATGATTTGGTCAAAAGAGCTGGCAATGACAGAATTAAGAACTGTTAGTTAAATGGAGTGAGAGCTCCTCTGAATGTGCCTTTGTAACTGAGCAACAAGTAAACCCGTACATACTTCACCAAAACTCTGGTGACCTGTATTGCTTTATTTAAACATATGACGTTACCTGGGACAAATGCAAACTTTCACTCTCAGCTGAATGCCAGCACCGAAGGATCCATCCCTATCAGTCACAAAAATGTTGTCAAATTTAAGAATAAGCCCCTAAAGGTAGAACTCCAATATCAACAAACTCTATAATAAAACAAACTTCTTGCATTAAGGGATAAGTTCAGCTTTTGTCAATATAAAAAGGACCTTACACTGGTCTGCAAAGAGGCTGTACACAGACAGACAGACAGACAGACAGACACACACACACACACACACACACACACACACACACACACCCTCTGCCTCTTCCTAGAATTTCTTCTGAACAATTCCTAAATGTTCTCTCCAAAATCAAAAAATGGGTCCAAACAACATGCCATTTCATTTCTTAGTCGGCTATAAATGCAGCCTAACCAATTCTCTTCTAAACCTAATTGTTGTTCTTCACCTCTACATTGGGTACTTGCCTGAAGGCTGGAGAACAGCCATTGCAATGTCCTTATATAAAGGTGGCCCTACCACCAATCCTGGGACCAATTAGTTTTATCAGCATTAGCTGGAAAACCATGGAACATAGGATGAGGGAAGCCATAAATAATGAGATTGGTAGTTTGCAGTCCCTCGACCCAAATCTGATTTTGTAAAGGTTACATCTTATCTAATAAATCTGGTGTTCTTTAAGGGGCTAACTGAAGCACTGGGTCATAGCTCATCATTGCACATGGCCAACCTAGATCTACCTAAGGTCTTTGACAATATGTCGCACTCCAGTATTACTGAAAAGCTCGCCTGCCCACTGGCTAAGGAACTGGATTGTAAACAGGATGGGGACTCTAGACTTGTCGCTATTGGCATCCAACAGGATCCACGCTTGGTCCCCTCCCCTTTGGTACCTACTTCTTTGATGTTCAAGCTGATGTAAAGGGTATATGGCCAACAAAGTTTGCTGATGACCATAAACCTGGCACTACTATTAACTGTCCAGCTGATACTCATATCTTGTAAGGGAGTCTAAATTACCCTAAGTGCCTGGCTTTGTGACCATGGGTTCAAGCTTAGTGCTAAAACTGTAGTCTAGTACACTTTGTGAAACAAGAGCACCTCAGTACCTACTGCAAAAGAGATACCTCCCTTAAAGCAGATGCTGCTGTTAGGGCCTCACTTAACCACCATGCATTAACCATTGATAAAAATGATTCTACCTGGTGCAAATAACTACTAAAGATGCTTCATCCAGATCCAAGAAATTATTGTCCCTGTACTTTTCCCTAATCAAGTCCGTAAACTACAATATAATCTCCTTTTGGCATCTACCCATCTAAACAAGTAGCCCACTTAAAAAGTCCACAATATTCCCTTACCAAGAGCATCTGGTGTATGAGCTCCTTAATCTGTACAGACCATATAAGAGCCTGGTCACTTTATCTCTTACAGGCTCCTGTTCAGAGACTTCTGCTTGGCTTACAGGAGTGTGAAATACCCAGTCCTGCTTAACCTCTTTCCTCTCTGAAAAACTGGAAATATCACAAATACTCACTCTAAGGATCTGAACCTACATCACGATATTGGGATAGACATCTCTCCCAAAGGATCCCCTGCCTGTGTAACAAGTGCCCGCTACACATTTGAGCACAGCAGAATTTTAGCTCTCTTTAAAACCAACCATGAGGAGTGAATGGGGATCTGTAACTCACTCCTGGGCCAGGTAAACAATTTGCACCAATTAGCCTCCTAACAGTCTGCCGGACAGGCTTCCTAGACTCATTAAGACCTGTGAACACACACTATAAATGCATAGACAGCATCCTTGTCTCTAATCACTGCTATAGCTACAAGACCCATAAATCCATCCCAGCACTACACATTGCCCTGCTGTGCTTTGCTTTATCACTTATGCGGTGTTTCACAAGTATGGCTGATGTAACGTATTCCGCTCCATGTTACCTTCTTTGTGAACTGTAACTGTTAACCAAGTGTGCCCATAGGAACAACACACTAAGCAAGTACACCACGGACAGTGGGGAGAGACAGCTTCTAGGAGTTGCAGCATATGTACAGAGATGAACATTTCAACAAATTAAAGCAAAGAACTACAAGTGAAGTATATTCTGTCTCATCCACTGACCCCCCCCCCCTCGAGGAGGTGGACTCCAGCAATATCAGATTATGCAACAGAATATTGGATGTAATGCATACTGCTCTACACAAATGGGAAACTATGACAATTAATTAGTTTTAGATTATTTAATAAAGGGCATAATTCATGTTAATGTATATCTGTCTCTCCTTCTGCATGGAGCTCCTCTGCAGAGAACCTTTTTATTTTTTTTTTAAAAGCACATCTTTATTGTTTCAAAACATTTGTTTGATAAACTGTTTCTCATTATTTGACACATGCACACTGTACCTTATTACCTGGCACAAATAACATTTTCTGATGTATAAAACTATTCAAACAACAAAATAATCAAAGTAGAGAGCTGTTTTGAGGATTCTTGCTGTGTTATTTTTTTTTACTTATGTGTTGCTTTGCTTTAATGTACTGCAGATATACTAAATGCGTATTAGTATGAAGTTTTCTTGGATACCCTCTAACAGAGCCTGAAATAAATCAGTATAGTACCAGAGTCAATATAAATAAAACTAAGTAACCCTCCACCTGCATACCCCTGTGTGAATTTATGTCTTCCTTGAAAACGGACACCTGTGTCCACAGTGGGTCTCAAATGGTTAACAGAGCGTGTTGAACAGAATTTTCCATAAAATGCAAGGAAAAGGAACTGCATGAAATTTGTTTCTGATTTTCATCAGTCTGTATGAAAAGGAGGCTTGTTTCACAGAAGAAGCGAGTTTCAGAGAATGTTCAAGATCCCGTACAATACAGGAGATTAGGGATTAGAAAAGGGAATTGAGAAAGCATGGAAAAGGCACTCAGCCAAAGCAGCAAACATACCATGGCAGCTAACTTACTTCCACAGGCTCCATGGATTTATGTAGTCCTGCACACCAAAGTTATTCAAACATAACAAGCTGAGACTAAGCAATTGATTCAGATTTAAGGACTCCTAATTCTTATAGGAAAAGATCAAAATTGCACCAAAGTACAGTCTGGTAATAAGGTACGCCAATCAACAAGTTTATAATAAGACATGTAAGACAGTTACCGGAACTACACATGGAGTATAATTTAGTCAGAAGTTAGGTAAACTGCTAGCAATCAGGTGCATGTATTTTATTTACTAACTGCAGCAGAGTTCAGTCCTTATAATGGGTGTTAAGACTTGATGCACTGAAAGCTGACAGCAGAGGTATTCAAGGCAACACATTCAAGGCTGCTGGTCAGAATACAGAAACCTATTAGCAGGTTTCCATGGTTACTGCTCGTTCCATGACATTTCATCAGTTTAAACAGCATACTTTGGCTATGAGCTGCACCAGCTGGTGTAGACCTAAAGCAATTTTTAAAGGACTTGTTAAAGTCTGCTGTACAGCTAACAGCTCATTATGTCACTGTGAAGAATGCTTACTGTCAAGAAAATATAAGACTGAATCAGTTATGCTTCCAAAAAAGAGCACTGGAGAATGAAAATAAATGAATACATTGTGAGCAGGAACTGCATTCATTGCGACTTATTTTTCAATTAGGATCTTTTCCCCCACATTCACTGAACCCAAGCAAATTTGCTCCACTGCAAAAAAGGGGCCTTGTTGCTGCTACCTGCACTTTTGCACAACACTACCTACCCTCTTTTAACAGCTTCAAAGTTCCAAAAATGTTTCCAGCAGACTGCATTTTATATATTACGCACTGCTGTTCTTTAGTGACTTAAGTCCAACTCTTTGTGATTTGGAGTTTCCCCACAATAGGCCTCATATCCCAACAGCTGTCTTGGTTCTTACAAATTCACATACATTACATCAGTAATCCTGTCTGTCCATCTAAGCCTTTGCTGTTCCCCGCAGTCAATGAAAATAACTATTGCCCAATAGGATCTTGCACTCTATGGAATTCACAAAAGTACCCCCCCCCCCTCCCCATCACAGTTAAAAAAAAAAAAAAAAAAGCATCTATTTTCTGTTGCTCACCCACACTTAACTGATAGCTCAGTTCTCACATCCATACAATATTAATGGTAAACCTATAGTTTTGGCTATACAAACTTTTGTTGACAATGTTATATTGCAGCTTTTTAAACTTTATCCAGATTTGTCATGGGTTTACCAGCGCTAAAGTGCCGTGCACTGCTTTGTAACTCTGGACAAGTGGAAACTACCAAGTTACAGATAGCCTAATAAGAGTACTGAATGAAATGGGGAATATAAACTACATATTAGTTCAGAGGTGTTAAGTCTTCAAAATGGTTAGTGTTACATTAAGGGTCAAAGTCCAATACAGTGGAATAATTACATGTTCTAATATCTTATTGTTATATTGAGGATCAAAGTCCAATAAAGTAGAATAGCTGCATGCTCTAATATCTTTTTCCTGTAATAATAATCTTAGTAAAATGCTCAGGGTTTCCAATGTATGCACTTTTCAAAATCTGAAATGATTTATTCAAGATGTGAAGCTGCTTTCAGTCTAGGAAAATCTTCCTAGAAGTATATCTGAATCCGTTACACTGGTGTGACTGGCTTACTAAACAAAGGTCGTTTTGCAGATTTAGTGTAGGAAACCTGGTTACAAAGGATAACTTATCTTAACTGCAGCAGGGGCCACTTTTATTGAAGACTGACATTTAAACTGGATATTGGCCCCATGGTTCATATAGCGAGTTTTCAAAATTTTGGTAAAAACAATGTATACAGAACTTTCTAAAAATATAGATATTAATAGAAACTTCAAGGATGACAGCACCCCTTCAAGTGCAGTGAACGTGTTGCTATTTACTGCACTGATAGCATCCGTTTGGAAATGAGAAGATATCCTTGGGACAGCAGGATCTTGAAATCAAGTCATCCAGGAGGCTTGCACTCCACTGTTACAGGAAAATGCTACTGCATTCATATTTTTCAATAAGACATTGATTTAGCTTCTCACAACCACAAATCTTCAGTAAGCGTACAGTTTTCTACACTGGACAAGTGCAGACACACCTCTCAACCTCTTAGCATAAAAATTCTGACCAAAACCAAAATAATTGGTTGACAAACACTCCAAATAAGGGCTAGATTTGAAATATGACATTGTATACTTAAAAAGTTGATACAGCAGCAGGTTTTGCATTAGTGGGTATTTCTTGAGGATATGAAGTCTCAGATTCAAAAGGCTATCATTACTGAGCGACTTCAATTCTCAATGATTTGCCAGAGAACCACACATTTTATGAGGAAAAGTCCAAAAATATAAGGGGGAAAAATCTGAGCATTCTGCAAAATTCTGGATAGTTGAGAACTATGGGTACAGATAAACATTAGCATTTGGTAATCTGATTAGGCTGTCTCTCCTTCTGCATGGAGCTCTTCTGTACAGAAGTGTTTAAGCACATCATTCTTGTCTCAAAACAGTTCTTTGATAAATTGTCTCATTATTTGGCACATGCAAAACTATTCAAACATGCAACAAAATAATAAAAGTATAGAGCTGTTTTGAGTATGCTTAATGGTTACTTAAATTAAACTATAACATGTTAAATTATGAGCTCAAAGGTTATTAAATCGTTGTGGGTTACAGACATGCCTGACATGTTATATGCACTCCGATGGTCACTAACAGCTGATAGATACAAATGATAGATGCAGCACACTGGGTCAAACAGTGAGGTGCTGTGGACTAAACAGCATCTTTTTGGTAGTTATCTAGTCATTAACTAGGTAGCAGTAGTTAACAAGAGATAAACTATGTGTAGCCATTCAAAGGACATTACTCAGAAAGTACAGTTTTGTACCTACCATAAATGTAGATGTCCGAACAGGATAGCATCTGCAGTCATAACAAATGGGTTGTCCTGTCGTCAGGCAGCCCTTTGGTCGGCCGGATTCCAAAGTCTGGGTCTGGCCTCGGCTGGTGTCGCACTTCACCCGACGTCATCTCTCCTGGTCTTCGGGTATAAAGGCATCAGCCGACGCCATTTTCCTCAGTGTTTCTTGCCCCAGATGCCAGCTGCCCTCTTGGAAAACTAAATTTTGGATAAATGCCAATGTTTCCAAAAAAAATAGTAGGCAAACACAAAAAATAAGCATGTATGTACATATATACAAACAAATACACCATAAGAGATGCCCCCTAGCTAGCTATTAGGAGGGTAAATACCCTAGGAGTACCACAGAGGCGAAGGAGGGTGGGTAATCCTGACTGCAGATGCTATCCTGTTCGGACATCTACATTTATGGTAGGTACAAAATTGTACTATGTCCTTCAAGGCTGCATCTGCAGTCATAACAAATGGGTAGAATACCATAGCCAAACTAGGGGAGGAGGAAGAAGAATTATGGTGTAGTTAGGATCCCTTGCAAGACAGCAGTGGCAAACCCTGCTCGGGATCTAGAGTATAGAGGTAAGTTGTAATGCTTGGCAAATGTATGCACGGAGGTCCAAGTAGCCGCCTCAATAATGTCCTTGGTAGCCACTCCTCGTAAGAAAGCTGTGGTAGTGGCTGTAGCCCTTGTAGAGTGAGGTCTTATGTTCTGTGGAATTTGCTTTCCATGGTAGGAGTAACAGAATCTTATGCAATTTCCTATCCATTTAGAGATTGTCTGTTTGGAAATGGTAGATCATCTATGACATATCCCAGCGCCAGATTGGTAGACACTATCCTGTCTAAATACCTGAAGGACCTTCGGGGTGTATGTAAAGACTCCTGGTCTTTTTTAGACAACTTCAACAACATTCCGTTCGATGATGGGAATAATTTTCTCACCATCGACGCTGCTGACTTATACACCTCCATTCCACACCAAGAAGCTGTGGAATGGATTTCCCTCCTGCTTTTAGACTGTGGAGCACCACAGACTGAAATTGACTTGGTTACAGAAGTCTTGGACATAGTCCTTTCATGTAATTATTTCCTTTTTGATAAGGATTACTTTTTACAGAAAAAGGCGTGGCGATGGGCTGCGCCTTGTGGGCCTCAGTCGCCAACTTCTTTATGGGTTTTGGGAAAAGAACTTCCTTTTTCCAGTGAAAGGATGCAGACAGTGAAATTTTACACGTTACCTGGATGATATTTTGATCCTCTTCCGTGGTAATGACACTGAAGCCGTAGACTGCTTACAGTTTCTAAATGGTACTACTGACTTCTTGAAATTCACTTCCAATTTTTCACCTGTAGAAATCGATTACCTCGATGTAAAGTTGAGAAAGGAAGGAACACCTACATCTTGTGTTTACAGAAAGCCAACTTACTGTAATTGTTCCTGCACTTCAAGCCACCATCCCTTCAAACAAAAGAAATCTATTGTGAAGGGCCAAATGGTTAGGGCTGTTAGAATGTGTAGTGATTTTGACACCTTTCAGAATGAATGCACACTTTTGTGTAACATGTTCCTTAATAGGGGTTACCGAGGAATCTCATTGATGAAATTAGGCTTGAAGTTACAGCCAAAAGGATAACGGGGTTTATAAACCTATCTTGCAAAGCCATGTACTACTTGACCTTAGTTCTAACAACACACTACTGTCACCCATTGAGTGTTCCTCTCCTAATGACATCTCTCTGACCAACTATGTGCGATTTTGCCATTAGTTACGTCCACACATTTAGTCTTAACACTCAGACTACCACTGCATTGATTAAGAAAAACTGGCAATTTATCTTGGGGGGTCCTGGCCTCTGAGAAATTAGGCCCCTGTCCTAATTTCGTCTCCAAGAGGAACAACAATCTTAAGGAACTTCTACAGAGGGACCTAACTAAAAACCTTTAATAGGCACAGGGATGTACCCATGTGGTTTTGCAACTGGTGTTACAAAATGAAGGTAGGGCAGACCTACACTATAAGGGACAGGAAGTTTTAATCCAAGTTCCACTCAACTGTGAAAGTAGATCAGTTGTATACCTGGCTCTTTGTGATTGCTGTCCCTCATTTTATCTGGGAAAGACTGATCGCAGACTTAGGGACCGTGTCTATGAGCATATGTATGCAATTAAGAAAAACTCTGGCGTTAACGCTTTGGCTAAACACATTGCCAACCACCCTGGGCACTCTTTCTGTATGGCCATAGACCAAGTGACCAATAACATCCGGGGAGGCCCAATAACTCTACTATTAGAAGTACGTGAACTGGAGTGGCAACTGCGTTTAGGCGCATTTGCTACCGGGTTTAAACGAAAACTGTAACATCTCAGCAGTACTCAAATTGAGGAGCTATTTAAGGTAGTACCCCTTTGTAGATATTCCTTACTTTCTTATGCATACATAAAGACTTTTTAAAACATACAAATTTTTTGTTTCTGACTTCATGTGGCGTGCCTTTGTTGTAGCACCTCTCATGTTAAATATTGCCTAGATTTTAGTTATTATTGTTGTTTATCAATAATATCTTTAAAAACACAGTTGCTCATTATGGTTCATACTTATAATGGATTACCATTACTTTTTACTAAGATTTAATCCATTACTGCATATTATACTTACTTTTTTATGAGTTGCTATTTGAATGACTTTTTATGTTGGATTTTTACTTTAATGTTATGATTTCTTCCACATATTTTAAGAATTTTAAATATGTCATTTTAAATTTTATGTTTATTTCTTTGGTAACATTCCACACTTTGAAATGCTTATTATTAACATGAATTAATGTTTGCATTTTCTCTTTGAGGAACAAGTTGTTCTTGTGAAGGCTTCTACTTGTTTACCAATTACTACAATGAGTTTCACCTTATCATGTTGTCATTTCCCTTTTGCTTTGTATAAAGGCACTTTTACCTCATTGTTAATTTGTTTTCTCTGAGGAAGCTGCACCTTTGTGCGGCGAAAAGGTTTGTGATAAATAAATTCGTAGACTACCTACTTGTTGTTGCTGGTACAAGGGCTCCGTGGTACGTTTTTGGATTCCAGTTGTTCTTGTCTTTTGCATTTGCCTGTTTGGAAATTGCTTTTCCTTCCCTTCCTGTTGCATAGGCTACTAAAAGCTGGTCAGTTTTTCTGTTACCTTTGGTTCTGTCCAGGTAGTAGCGTAACTGTCTATGTACATCCAAGGTATGCAGCAGTCTTTCCCCCTTGTTCTGTGGATTGGGAAAGAAGGTAGGTAGGTGGATTGCCTGGTTTAGAGATACTCTGGATACCACCTTAGGCATAAATGTAGGATTAGTTCTCATGGACACTCTATCTTGATGGAAGATTAGGAAGGGTTGTACTGCCATTAAGGCTTGTAGTTCCGAAACCCTTCTTGCTGAAGTAATTGCCAGTAGGAAAGCAGTTTTCCATGATAGGTGTTGAAGATCTGCTGTTGCTGCTGGTTCAAATGGAGGGAGTGTCAATTTTTCTAGCACAAAGTTCAAGTCCCATGCTGGTAATGGTGGTTTCCTAGGAGGTTTTACATTCTTGATTCCTCTGAGGAGCTGCCTGAGTAGAGGCTGTGAGAAGACAGGGGGATCGAAGCTGTATTCTGCAGAAATAGCTGATGCATGTATCTTGATGGAGGAATAGGACAGGCCTGTATGTAGAAGCTCTGCCAAGTACTCCAGGATGTTAGCAATGTCTATCTTTGACACATCTTTTCCTCTTTCAGTACTCCAAATGACAAACCTTTTCCATTTTCCTGCATAGTTCCTTCTTGTTGAAGGTCTGCGGGCTTCAAGGATAATGTCTTTCACCCTTTGGGATAAATCTGGGTTAGTTGCTGTTATGTGATGTTCCAGGCAGTGAGTTGCAGAGTTTTTAGGTTTGGATGCATGATGTTGTAGTTGTTCTGAGTTAACATCAAAGGCATCAGAGGTAGTGTCCACGTTCTCCCCGAGACATGCTCCTCAGCAATGGATACCAGTGTTGTCTTGGCCAATTTGGAGCTATCAGAATTATCCTTGGACGTTCCTCTTTGATTTTCAGTAGTACCTTGTGCATCAAAGGAAGAGGTGGAAATGCATATGCTGTCAGGCCTTTCCAACTGAAGGATAGAGAGTCCACCTTCCATGCTAGTGGGTGGTATGTCCTTGTGCAGAATTTCTTGAGCTGGTGATTGAGTGGGGATGCGAATAGGTCTATTTGTGGCATTCCCCATTTCTTTGTGATGGCCTTGAAGATGTCCGTGTAGCATCCATTCGTGAGCATCCGAGGTGGTTCTGCTTAACATGTCTGCTAGGATGTTTTCTTTTCCCGGTACAAATATTGCCTGTAACTGGATGTTGTAGCTCAGAGCCATATTCCAAAGGTCCAGAGTCATTCTGCATAGGGGGTATGAATGAGTGCCTCCCTGTTTGTTGATGTACCACATGACTGTGGTGTTGTCCGTCCTTATCATTAAATGGCCTTCTTTGAGGAATGGTCTGAAATTCTGGATTGCTAGTTTTACTGCCAGCATTTCTTTTTGATTTATGTGCAGGTGCAGCTGTTCTGGAGTCCATAATCCTTGCATGCATTTGTCCAGCATGTGTGCCCCCAGCCTAGGTCTGAGGCGTCCGTTGTGATGGTTTGGCTTGCTTGAAAGTTGTGGAAGGGCAAACCTGGGTTTGACTGGCATGCTTGAGCCCACCATAGGAACTCTTGTTTCAGGCATGGTATTAGTGGGATTTCGGTTTCTAAGCTGTGCCTGTGTTGAGACCATAAATTCTTTAGGTACCACTGTAGCTTTCTCATATGCAGTCTGGCATGGGGGACCAGGATTATGCATGATGCCATGAAGCCCAAGGCCTGCAGTACTTTTCTTGCTGTTAGTTTGTTCTGCTTTGTTAATGCCAAGAAGTAAAGAGGGAGTTGTTCTTGTTTTTCTGCAGTTAGGAATGCCATCTGTTTTACTGTGTCCAATTCCGCACCCAAGAATGTTCTTGTTTGGGATGGTATCAGTCTTGACTTTTTTTAAATTGACTGTGTATCCCAGGGCTTGTAGTAAGCAAATCCCTGTTTGTAAGTCTTTTGTCAGCTTGCTTTTGTTGTCCGCTTGTATCAGGCAGTCGTCCAGGTATGGATAAATTTGGATTCCCTGTAGCCTGCAATGAGCGATTACTGATGCCAGGCATTTTGTGAATACTCTGGGCGCAGTAGATAAGCCAAAGGGCAATGCTGAGAATTGATAATGCTCTGATCCTGCAAGAAATCTGAGGTATCTTCTGCAATTTGGTCGTATGGGGACGTGCAGGTATGCCTCCTTGAGATCTAGAGTAACCAGCCAACACTCCTTGCCCAGCATGGGAAGAAGTTGCTGTAGAGTCAGCATTTTGAATTTTGGAACAATGATGAATGTGTTTAAGACGGACAGGTCGAGAATAGGTCTCCAACTTTTCTCTTTTCTTGGTACTAGGAAGAGTCTGGAGTAGAATCCTTTGCCCTGTTCTGTTAGTGGTACTCTTTCCACAGCTCTCATCTTTGTTAATTGAGCTATCTGCTTTAGAGCTTCTGTTTTTTGATTTGGGGGTAGGTTTGGCATTCCTCTTTTTACTGGTAAGGTGTGGAAGTGAAACCTGTAGCCTTGGTCTATGGTCTGCAAAATCCACTTGTCTTTTGTGATATAGTGCCAATTTTTTTGAAAATAAAGCTAACTTTCCGCCTAAAGGTGCTGCTATTTGTTCCCTGGTAGGTGTCAGAGCCAAGTCACTGTGATTGTCCTGTTGCAGTGGCAGTGGTTGTGTCTGTGCCTCGCTGGTTATTGCCTTGCCACTGGCGTCCTCTATAGGCACCTCCTCTGGATTGATTTCTGCCTCTGGCACGTCTATTCCTGCCTCTCTGAGATTTTGAGGAGTCTGGAAAGGACCAATTTTTGGAAGGCCAGTTCCTGCTAAACCTTGGGGGCTGAACCTGTAAGAAATCCTTAACTGTTTGTACAGATTTTGCCTTCTCTTCCATTTTCTTCATTACCTGCTGAGCAGGAATACCAAATAGACTGGCCTTATCCATAGGAGCATCTAACAGCTTTGCTTTAACATGATCCGGCAAGACCTGTTCTTTCAACCATGCATGCCTTCTTATAACTGTGCCAGTCATGGCTGATCTAAATGAAGCCTCCAGTGCATCATAGCCACATTTTAAAGAATGGTTACTAACCTGCTGAATGTTATTCACCATTTCTAAAACATATTTCTTATCTAAGGAGTCATCAGAGGACAGTTTCTTAGTTAACTGATCAAGCATAAACTCTTGGTATTGGATCATATGAAACTGACAGTTCAAAGCTCTAGCTGAGAGAGTAGCAGAGGTGTAAACTTTTTTCCCCCATCTCTCTAAGGACCTGGATTCCCTTTCAGAAGGGAGAGGGCTTTTTGCTGAGGTCGAAGCTACTGCCTTAGGCCCCTGGGAGATAGTCTCAGGATCTGCAAGTGGGGCCTTGTATAGGTGGTGATGAGTGTCTGGTACCCTGTAAAACCTATCTGGTTTGGCAGGGGCTGGAGGTAAAGTATCAGGAGCAGTGCAAACATCATTAAATGCATCATCCACAACAGGCAGAACTGGAGGTATAGCTAAGGGCCTATGTTGTGGTAAGTGTAGAAAGGTCCTAAGCCTTTTTCTTGAATCTGAGAAATCTTGTCCCTGCCATTGGAATTGTTCTCTCATGGCATGTAAGGTTTCCCCAAAGGAAAATTCCTCTGGTGGAGAGGCCGAGGGAATAGATTCTTCAGCATCGGAATCTTCATAAGTAGAAAAAGGAGCTTCTGGATGGTCTGTAATGTCTGAGTCATCCGAAGAATCATCTGAGGACACTGGCTCTGGGGGCACTGCTCTAGGTCTCTTTTCTGGAGGCTGAGAGGCCCTGTCTGGGTGAGATTGGGATCCCCTAATTAAAGAGAAGAGATCCTCTGCCAAAGTAAGCATTTGTGAACTGGAACTGGGCCTGTGTGAGGGGGTCTTAACAGGCACTGATTTTGCAGTTTTGGCTGCTTTAGCCCTGGCAAAGGCCTTAATAGACATGGCTGCAGGAGGCCTAGCAGCACCACGTGCTGGGGTAGAGACATCCAAAGGGATGGTGTCTGATAAATCAATAGGAACCACATTAGTAGGCAAAACTTCAGAGGCCGATTCAACTAGGGTAGCAGGAGCCTCGGTAGTAGTCATGGATTCGGCTGAAGATTGACCTGTTTGCTCGGTTTCGGCCGAAACCGAGACTCGCGGTTTGCTTAACCGTGGTTTCGTCCGAAACCGCGGACCGCGAGTGTCGGTCTTTTTCTTTGCGTTTTTTAACAGTTTGAGTAGTCGGAGGACCCGACGGCATAATGTACGCAAAATCTGAGCCGAAAAACTGTTCAGCGAACTCCGACAGACGCCTAAGCGGTCGTCGGTTGAAGGAAACACAGGCTAAACAGGCTGCTACGTCGTGGTCTGGGCCTAAACAAGGTAAGCAGTAAGAGTGGAAATCCTTATGAGGTATTTGTTTCCCACAAGTTAAACAATTATTGACTTTTTCTGACATCGGCTGAGGCAAGAAAGAGTCCCCAACGGGGTACTTAGCTTTTTAGAAGTCTTGGAAGTATTCGGTAGTAGTAATCTCTGGATCTGACCGACCGGCACTTGCGAACAGCTTCTGCTTCGGGCGCCACGCGGCAAGAAAGACTGGGGAAAATGGTGTCGGCTGATGCCTTTATACCCGAAGACCAGGAGAGATGACGTCGGGTGAAGTGCGACACCAGCCGAGGCCAGACCCAGACTTTGGAATCCGGCCGACCGAAGGGCTGCCTGACGACAGGACAACCCATTTGTTATGACTGCAGATGCATCCTTGAAGGACATTGGACTGATGTCAGCAGAAGGGTGTCTCAGTGCTCTTTCCTGGGTCAAAGACTAACATCCTCCATTTTTTTTCAGACTTCTCAAATTGTCTCTAATTATGTAAGCTAATGAGATCATGGTACAGGAAATCATTAGCAGCAAAGTCTGCTTCCATTTTTGAAATCTCCTCTGTTTGAATGAAGTAGGCTGCCCAATACTAGATTTTAAAATCTTGACCTACTAAGTACCACATTAAGGTTGAAACAATTTACTGGTGTGTACAGTAAAAAGTTACATCCACCAAGGATGTACACTTGTTTTTAGCCTGCTGCTAATTGAAGTTGTGCATCAACAGAAAACAGTGTCGATGCAGTATGGATACACAGCGCACCACAGCTGAAACAGTGAGATACTGCTTCCCTTGTGGACTTATCTGGTTTACCCACATCTAGATTATGCAGATCAGTAGGAGCAATAAAAGGAGTTAAGTTATGTACCTACCATAACGTTCCATGTTAGTTGTCTTCTCTCGCCTTCTTAATTGCTGGATGGGTTAGACTCGGCACTTGCTAAGCTCGAGAGTCACTTTTACCAGCTCGAGGCAGCCCCATATCCCATGATGCAAGGCGGTAATTACCCAGATCTCGTTTGGTATCTAGAGGAAAAACTGCCTATAAAAAACTTTCCACTAAGGAAAGAGAAACAACTAACCTAAAAAGGCTGTAGGTGAAACCAGGTAATCAAGGACAATAACTATCTGGTGTCCAAGGAAGAAGAATCTTCCAGAGAAAAAGGAAGATCAAGGTCTGTCCAGGCTAGGGGGACAGGAGGGAGGGACGCAAGAAAGAAGGCGAGAGAAGACAACTAACATGGAACGTTATGGTAGGTACATAACTTCTAAATGTTAAGTTGTCAATCTTGCCTTCATTCTTGCTGGATGGGACCGCGTCCCTAGCACCTCTATCCTGGGTGGCTCAATGGAACAGACTCTTGAGAACAGTGGAACCAAAGCTTGCCCTGTCCCTGGAAGCCAAATCCAATTTGTAATGAGAAACAAAGGTATGAGGAGTGGCCCAAGTGGCTGCTGCACAAATAGTATCTAAGGGTAGCCTAGCCTGAAAAGCTGTAGAAGTGGCTAGACCTCTTGTGGAATGTGCTTTAGGTTTTGAGTTCAGCTGTTTGCCCCTAAGCTGATAAATGTCAGAAATGGTGGAAGATAGCCATCTGGATAAGGTCACTTTAGAAACAGGGAGACCTTTTTTATTTTCAGCATAAGAAAGGAAGAGCTGATCGGATTTCCTAAATTGTTTTGTTCTGTCCAAGTAATATCTGAGTTGGCGATGAACATCTAGGTAATGCAATTTTTGTTCCGCCCTGTTAGAATAATTTGGAAAAAATACAGGGAGATCAATGGATTGGTTTAAATTTGTCTTAGAAGCAACCTTGGGCAAAAAAGATGGATTGGTTCTCAAGGATACTCTGTCCTTGTGAAAGACCAAATAAGGGGGACGAACACAGAGGGCATGAAGTTCAGACACTCTTCTAGCCAAGGTAATAGCGACTAGAAAAAGTGTCTTCCAAGAAAAAAACTTTAATGAACATGAAGCAGCCGGTTTGAAAGGGGGAAGTATCAGGGATGCCAGCACTACATTTAGGTCCCACTGTGGTGGAGGATCTCTAACAGGGGGTTTAAGAAGGAACACTCCTTTGAGAAAAGCTTTACAAAGTTTGTGGGACATAATGTTGTGGTCTGCAAACCCGACATGGAAATTCGAGATTGCTGCCAACTGAACTTTGACTGTGGAAGACGAAGAACCTGAGTGAAAAATTTCCACTAGGAAATCCAAGACCGACTGAATAGGGGCAGTAAAGGGGTCTATGTTCTTAGATTTAGCCCAAAAGGAGAAGCGTTTCCACTTGCTAGAGTAAATCCTCCTGGTAGAGGACTTAAGAGAAGCTACTATGATATCTCTAACGGGGTTAGAGATCATAGGAAGCCTGGCTAAGGAAGGAAGTGGAGCAACCAAGCTGTGAGGTTGAGGGAAGGAACGGACCGGTGCAGTTGACCCGACTGGTGGATCAGAAGATCTGGAACTGGATCCAGATGCCAAGGCTGCACCAAAAGATGGCGATGAAGGAACGGGAACCAAATCTGTCGAGGCCAGTAAGGGGCAATGAGAATCATTTTGGCTCTCAAGACGGTAGCTTTCTGGAGTACTTGTGGTATCAAAGGAAAGGGAGGAAAAGCATAAAGGAGTCCCCGGGGCCAATCTTGGGTAAGAGTGTCTCTGGGGGGATGGCCCGGAAGTGGGAAGAGAGAGAAGAAGTCTGGGCATTTGCTGTTTTGAAGTGTAGCAAAAAGATCGCAGCATGGGCGGCCCCACTTCTGAAAAATCTCCTCCACTATGGATTGGTTGAGAGACCACTCGTGAGGCATGAGTATAGCTCTGCTCAATCTGTTCGCTACTATGTTGGTTTTCCCGGGGATATGCGTTGCTACCAGAAACCGATGAGAGGAGATCGCCCATTGCCAAAGTCTGAGAGCTTCTCGACACAAGGGATAGGACTTGGTTCCACCCTGCTTGTTGATGTACCACACAACGGACATGTTGTCCGTGTGAACTGCAATAGTCCCTAAAGGAAGAAAGTCGTTGAGGGCTTGCAACGTTAAAAGCACTGCTCTCATCTCTAGGACATTTATGTGCAGGTGGTACTTGAACAGCTGCCACGTGCCATGAACCATCCTGCCCTGATAATGCCCCCCCCACCCGATCAGGGAGGCATCCGAAGTGACCGTGGCTACCAGGGCCGGGGGAACAAAAGGTCTGCCCTGATGGACTAGAGGAGAGGAAGTCCACCAGGATAGATGGTTCTTGCAGGTTTGTGTCACCAGGATCTTGTGACGCATGGGAAGCTGCTGGAAGGACCATTGAGTGAACAACATCCATTGTAGGAGACGCATGTAAAAACGGGCCAGAGGAAGAAGTGTGATGGCAGCTGCCATGAGGCCCAACACTTTCAGGACCAACCTGGCTTGTACCCTTTTGCTGGATAGGATGATCCGAACGTGGTTTTGGATATCTAGGATTCTCTGACTTGTTAGGTTTGCTGACATCCGAGTAGTGTCTAGATTTGCACCATCCGAGTAGTGTCTAGATTTGCACCTATAAAGGTAATAGATTGGCAGGGCGATAAGGAAGACTTTTCGAAGTTGACTGAGATTCCTAAGTGACCGCAGAGACGTAGAGTGTAATCTCTGGCTTGGAGAAGTTGATGCCTGGTGGTGGCTGAGAGGAGCCAGTCGTCGAGATACGGAAACACCTGGAATCCTTGACGTCTCAGGTGAGCCGTGACCACTGCCATGCATTTGGTGAACACTCTGGGGGCTGTAGTGAGACCAAAGGGCAGGGCTCTGAATTGAAAATGACTGGTCCCCAGCCGAAACTTCTGGAGCGTCTGTGGATTTTTATATGATAGTACACATCCTGAAGGTCTATGGAGCACATCCAGTTGTCTTTGCCCAGAAAGGGCAAAATCGATTGAAGTGTGACCATCCGAAATCTTGTCTTTTTGACAGACTTGTTGAGCCTGCTGAGGTCTAATATTGGTCTCCAGTCTCCAGTCTTTTTGGGGACCAAAAAGAACCTTGAGTAGATTCCGGACCCTAAATGATCTGTTGGTACTGGCTGGATGGCCCTTTTTTTTAGAAGCTTTGAAACCTCTAGTTTTGCAATTTCCCTTAGACCGGGTGGAACGTCTGGAAGGGAACCTTTTTGAGGGAAGGGGCTTTCCTCGAAAGGAATCTTGTAACCCTCTGATATGATCGACTGTACCCATTTGTCTTGAGAGAGGGAAAACCAGGCTTCTGGGTACTGCGACAATCTCCCCCCGACTGCCTCCAAGGGTGGGCAGTCGGGCAACACCTCAGGGATGCTGGAAGGGCTTGTCAGAGAGAGGCTCTCTGCTGCCCTGGTTCTGCGGACCTCCTCTGCCCCTAGGGCGGCGTCTATTGTTATTACCCCCTCTGCCTCTGGGGGTAAATAGACCACGTGCGTCAGGTGTGACTCCCTGAGATTTTCGGAACCACATTTTCCCTCCCTTCTGACCTTTGGGATAAGGTCTAGAAGGGGTGGAGAAACGGACTCCTATGGCAGAAAGAGTCTTGCCATCTTGCTCGCACCTGGTCAAAGTGTCCTTCACTTGAGGGCCAAACAATGTTGTCCCATCAAAGGGAGAGTTTGTGAAGGACGCCTTAAAGGGGTCTGCAAAATTACAGAGCCGCATCCAGGACTGACGCCTGAGAGCCACTCCTGTGCCTGCAGCTCTACTCGCTCCATCGGCTGCATAAGAAATGAGCCGCATGGAGGAGTTGGTTATGGAATTAAGGATTCCCAGCTGAGAGGCAATCTTTTCTTGAGCCCCTGCCGCTGACGGATCCTGTACTACTTCACCCAATTCTTTGAGGATGTCTCTCTGAAGTCTGGTGAAGTGACATAAATAATTCAGCGAACGCATAGCAAAGGTCGCTGAGGAAAACATCCGCTTGCCATACCTGTCCATGGACCTAGATTCCTTGTTAGGAGGATGGACTGGCACGGAAGGATCTGCAAGTTCCTTTTTGGTGGCGGCCACCACCATGGCATCAACTGGGACACCCTTAGTAAGAAACTGCTTTTCAGCGGGGGCCGTAATAAACTTTGAAGGTCTCCTGGGGACTGGTTCCACCGAATCAGGAGATGCCCACGCCTTTCGAGCTATGACTTCCATGAGGGGGTCGAAAGGCGGAGACACCCAGGAGGTGGAGGGTCGAGATCCAAAAGCCTCCAGGTATACCGATTCATCCTCGGAGGGATTAATGGAGGGCCAGTTCCCCCTCTGTTTCAGGAGTTCAAGGATGTCTGAAAAGGAGACATCCTCAGAGGGAGATCTTGGGGACCCCTCCGACTCATCTAAATCGGTATCTGATGTTGTAGACTCAGGGGAGTCTAAATGCTTCCTCTTGCAGGTCCTCTTTCGCGGGGGTTCACCTGAAGGATCAGGAGAAACCTCGGAAGAGGAAGTCCTTCCCAATGGGGAAACCTGGGGCGATGGATCTCTGGGTCCGGGAGCAAGAGAGCGGGAAGAGGCATCTACAGGCACCATAGAGGGAGGAGCTAAAGGAACCGACTGCTGGCTAAGCTCTGGGGCTAGCACACTCCTCATCACCTCGAAGGCTCCCCTTCCAGGGAGGGCCGAGAGATCCCGCTCCGAAGAAACAGGGATCCCTGGTCTCACCGAAAGGGAAGGCTCTGAAGCAGATGTCGGGGCCGAGCTCACCAAGGCTGAAGCTCCGAGAGGGAGAACGGGGTCGGACAAGGGTCCGATGCCACTCGCCCCCTCGGAACCGACCAGGGAAGCCCGACGCCCGGATCCCTCCAAGGAAGGTCAGAAGGAGGAGATTGGAGTAGAGGACGACGGAGCCGAAAGGTGTGGTATCTGCTCCGAAGCAGCAACAGTCACGGTACCAATAATCTCTGGCTCCGAACTCTGTAGGAGAGTCGAAGGAGGAATCTCAGGGGGGTGTAGAATAGCTGACGTCTGATGAGACGGGCTATGGAGCATCTGGGCTAGTGCCTGTGATTTTAATAGCCTACTCACCACTCTCTAAGTCGTGGTGTGAGAGCCTGGAAGACCTCGATGATCGGCTCCGATGGCTCTGCTCCGAAAGCAAGGGAGAGGCTGGAGCCGAGTGTATAGATTCCATAGAAGGAGATCTAGACCTCTTCTTGGACGGAGCCATCGGAGCCGAAGAACGTTCGGCTCCAGGCGGAGCCGACAACTTGTCAGCTCCGAGAGGAGGCAAAGATATCTCGGCTCCAGCCGGAGCCGAGACATGCTTCGACACTAGGGTGTTGGCTCCAGACGGAGCCGACAGGTGCCGAAGCCAGGGTATCGGCGCCGACCGGCGCCAGTACTGAAGCCTCTAACAAGGAAAGATCGGCTCCGGACGGAGCCGATGTCGACTCTGGCGGAGTCGGAACCAAGACCACAGACTTGGACACTGAAGCCTGGGTCTTGGGAGGCTTGGAGGGCTTCCTGGAGCCGACCTTAGCCGGGGAGCTCTCTGGTTTAAGAAGACCCCTGAAGATCAACTTATTCCTACGTTCCTGCAGGACTCTCTGGCTGAAAGAATGACATATAGCACAGGAGTCCTGCAGGTGTAGGGGTCCCAGGCAATAAATACAAGAAGTGTGACCGTCTGTCAGAGACATCTTCTGACAGCACGAGTCACACTTCTTGAAACCTGAGACCCTAGTATCTTTGGACATGTCTCAGTCCTAAAACACACACACACACCAATCAGACCAAACAAAGACACTAACAACTAAAAATATTATTAATAACTAATAAATTAGTTATTATTATAACAGTGATACAACGCACACACACCTGAGAGAAATCCTGACAGGAACTGTGAGGGTGGGAAAGGCCTAAGGCCCGAAACACTGAAACTATGACTAAGTGAACTAAGGGGAAATGGGTATGGAGCTAAGTGAATAAAGTACACGGAAGGGATATAAAGACTAAAAATTAGAGTTTTGAGACACCTAAAACCTTACAAATAGCAAGAAAAAAATCACTTACCAGGAGCTGGTAAAAAGGATGACCTCATAAGTGAAGCGGCAAACGAGATCTGGGTAATTACCGCCTTGCATCATGGGATATGGGGCTGCCTCGAGCTGGTAAAAGTGACTCTCGAGCTTAGCAAGTGCCGAGTCGGAGCAGAGGATCGGCTCCGAACCCATCCAGCAAGAATGAAGGCGAGATTGACAACTTAACATCTAATGAAAACTTAAAAAAAATCACTGGGTCCCCTGAAGCACTTCTCTGCAGCTTACAGATTATGGGGATATAATGCATCTTTTTTTTTTTTTTTTTTTTTTAGTATAGCACGATGAATATCTTAACAAGTGTCTTACTCTAAATTTTAATAAAATATACCATTGGGCCTCACAGATAACATGACCAAAGTACATTTAAAGACTGTAAAATAATCATTTTTGAGGTTCATAAGATCTCCAAGTCACAAAATCCTCCAACACAGTATTACAAATATTTACTTTACAGGCAGTTTCAAAATGAAATTGTTAATGCATTTTGTCTGGTATAGTTTGCAGCTGGCAATGCACAGCTGCCACTCTTGTCCTCTTCCTCTTCCTCTTCAGCCCATATCTTCCTGAAGGCATTTGTTCAGTTGAAGCAACAACCACTCTCTCTGTGAAATATGTACAGCTTGATAGCCAACACGCTCCATGCAGGAGCAAATCTTGAAGGAATTAATTTATTATTTGTATTCATAGCAATTATTCAAGGCCTTACTTTGTCATGCTAGGTTTATTCACATCAAAGGGCTTGATTAACATTAATACTCAGATACTATACATTAGTACATGCTGTTCCAAGGGCAAAAAAAAATATTGAAAACAAAAGTAAATTAACAAAGACTGCTTGCTGAAAGGAAAAATAGACTGCAAAAGTAGCCCAAGTATCTCTTACAAAAATATCTTGCATCAGAACTATACACATAATTTGTGAATGGCTCAGAGTTAACTTGGATCTTCTTAGATGAAATCTTACCACTGAAATCTTACATTATTTACTGGTGCTGCTGGGACTCAAAGGATGCCAACACACAGACACACACAGACACACACAGACACACACAGACACACACAGACACACACACACACAGACACACACAGACACACACAGACACACACAGACACACACAGACACACACAGACACACACAGACACACACAGACACACACAGACACACACACAGAGACAGACACTGTGAAGTACTGTTCAAAAATTTATTTCTTTCAACTTCATTTCCCTGACATTGACAGTACATCTGTGATTGATTTTTAAGGACCTAAAAGTGTTCTGAAGAACAACACTTCCTTTTTTTACTTAATTTTAGTTCTTTTTACTTTATTTTTTTTTTCATTTTTTTTTAATTAAATCTGTGCATTTCTTTTATGTACAAGTAAACTTTCTCTTGCCCTGTTCATAGGCAAGTTATAGGCTAGCTGCCCTTACACCACTTTAATCCTAGCTAATTTCTTTACTTGTGCTCAAATAACCTACCCCATTTCGTTACAGACTGTCCTTACCCATCCCATGGATGATAATTATATATTAGCCCTAATGAGAATGACTGGGATGATGCAATATATAATGTGAAGGGACCTGTGCATGGGATAAAGCCTTTGGGAGCTGCCTCTGTCCGTTAGTAGTACAGGGGGCAGTCCTGGGGTACATTTGCTGTTTTCCATCCATAGATCTAAGTTGGGCTTGAATATGGATAGAAATGAACTTTGTTTTATGTGGATAGCGAGTCTGTTGCACAGCAGCAGTATCCTTTGCGAGTCTATTCCACAGCAGCAGTATCCTTTGTGAGATATACCTGTCCCTCCAAACCACTCTGTTGATTTTGCAAAAGAGATCTAGATCTCCAGACTGAGTATTTTGCATGACATTTGACTTGCTTCTTCTTCTTCTTTTGGCTTTTCCCGGTTAGGGGTGGCCACAGCGGATCACCTGTCCACTCATGATTGGCAGTGGAGTTTGCTGACATGTAGTGAATCCATTAGTAATGGGACAGAGGATGCCTTGTATGCTTGACACAGGCCACCTCCTAGTAGTCTGTACAATACACAGTAAAGTGACAGGGTAGTGTTTATCACAGTACAGCAGAGCAGTGTAGGTAAACACAGGCAAATGATATACAAGAAGAAAACTCAAGCCACTGTTCCTGCCTAATGAAGTTAGGGTGCAAGAACAAGGTATTCCTTGTCCAGAAAGAGGATAAGGTTTCCTGATGTCACATAAGGGGCTTTGTGCCGTTTCACTTAGCGTTTTCAACTGAGAGTTTTGTAAGTGTAAAAAGACACATCACCATTTGGGGTGGTTTCCTTTTCCTTTAATCCTGGTAATATCGATTTGTGTTTTAGCCGAGACATTCTTAGCTGCTTTTGTAAGAATATCTACCACAGCAAAAATATCTGAAATAATTTTTTTGCTTTTCTGTTGAAGTCTAGGTAACAGTTTTACTACAGGCTGTCTATTGTGCAAGAGGGTACAGTGAGTCTTATTTCTGAGAGAACTGTCACCCAGAGGTTCATTTTGGGCCAAGATGCAGACATGAGCACCTTATGGCTTAGGTTGCGTTACTGTTCAGTGATATACACAGAACTTCACGGACTTGCTGATTAACTTTGTTGTTTATTTCAGTTCTGTAGCTTTCAGACTAAACAGACACTTTTCGGCATCACCTTCACTTCAGGACTTTTACTTCGAGTTCCTGTGAGCTTAGCTGTAGCATTCATTCATTCATTCTCTGCTTTCATAAATTGTCATGTGGCTACCGAAATAAGAGATGGCAGTTGTCCTAATTCTGCACATCAAGGGAACAAACTCACTGCTTCAAATTTACCACTTGCTCACTAGGGAAGATTTGTCAAGCCATCTGGCACCTAACTAGGCCCAAAAGGAAGTTTTACCTTTAATACTGTTCTCAGTGATAAGCAGCTGTACCCCTCTCTTTACATCTTTGCCTGCGACATGCTAGCAGTTTACAGTGTACTTAGAGTCGCTCCATATTCCTAATCTGCTACTTTGCCCTTCCTCACGTTTGTGCTTCCAGCCTTTGAAGTAGCTTCTATTAAGACCCAGATGAAGACAACTTTCTGTTTGGCCACAAAACTGTATCATGTGTTGGATTGTGATGAAAGTGCAAACTGGCTTTACAATAAACTTCTGTTTAGGTCCCTTCTTCTGCAGCTTGTGGTTTGTTTGTCTTTTCTATTTTGAGGTAGAATTGGGTGGTCTTTTTGAATTTTTTTTTTTCAAGTTTTAGCTTCTGGTACTTAGGGCCTGCATCTGAGTAGGCTTCTGCTCGTTTGTACTGAGCTGAACCGAGGTGGGCTACTAGCCACCACTCTGAGCTAAAATACCAGATGACTAGAGGTTTCTGAGCTTCCAAAAAAAACATAAGCTGCCCTTTTTTTTTTTGCTTATTTATACAATTACTGCACTTTTTTAATTGCCTGCCCCCTACTTTTATACTGTATTTACTGTGTACTAAACTACACTGTTATACTGCAATTGTCTGCTACACTGTGCTTGCAAAATCAAATTTTAGTGCTGTTTTCACTGTTTAGCAAGCTTTTTTGTTGTTTTCACTGTATACATATTTACTGGTATTTTTTCACTTTTAAAGCTGTTCTGCCTGCTCTGGATTTCCCACCAAGCTGTACTTAATTAACTGATGTGTTAACTGTTTAAATCATTCTTTAGAGCCTCCTGGCTGATTCTCTCCTGTTTTAAACATTTTTCAGCGTCTCCCTGCTATTTTTCTGCTGTGTTAAATATTGTCTAGTGTTTCCCACTGAAACCAGGGTAGCTAGTAGCTGTAGCATAGTCCAGATCCAAGTCTGCTACTTCTAGGGCTGTCTGTAGTGGTTTGTTTTAAGCATGCTTTCCAGGGGATCTTGGAAGGTTTTTGCACCTTTGTGAGAGAATTGTGTTTGTTTGGCACTTGACTGGTAAAGGGAGGCTGGTCGAGGGCTTCGAATAAATATCCTCATTGGTGCTTTTGAATTTTGTTAGAGTTGTTTTTTCCAAGTTTTAGCTTCTGGAATTTAGGCCCTGAGCAGGTTTCTGCTTGTTTTCTTGTTGTGCAGCACTGTTCACTGCTGCACAACTGTGTGCCAAAGCTGGACAGTTAAATTCCAACAAATTTTCCTTTAAAACCCAGGCAGAAATATCCATTCATCAAGATCCTAAATGATCATTTCTGAAAAGACATCCTTAGTGACAACAGTCTTCAACCTAGCATTATGGACAATTGGACTACCTTCGCTTCTCCTGTCAACTTTGTTGACTTGGATCTCTTGGGGCAGTGCAGCAATTGTTCATGTACACAGACAACCCTCTACTAATAACACAGTCTAGTACAGAGTGTGAGGGATGCATTTACACCAAGAATCTGGGCTCCATGCTCTCTCATTCAAAACAGTAACATGGAGAAGTTTGTCAATTCACCCACCACTACATATTACCGCTACTCATACACAATACCCATCAAACATGTAAATCCACATATGCGGAGCTTCTCTTGATAAACTTACCGAAACACCACAGACTTCCAAAGCACACGTCTGCTACAGCTAACAGTCTCCACAGCACCCATGACACATAGCAACACTGGTGTCTCACCCAGCAAGCCTGTAAGGTAACACTCAAAAATCAAGTTTTCTTGTCATTGGAGACTCAATAGTGAGACACAGAAATGTCTTACTCACCAGGTTGGACAAGGAGAGAGTCACAGTCAGCTGCCCATCCGGTGCCAGGATTCGCCAAATCACGCATGCACTTAGGTCTCTCAGCAACAAGTACAATTATGATTCTGTCATAGTTCAAGTTGGTGAAAATGATCTGAGACATACCTCACTGGACTATATGGAGAGAGACATGGTCGAGCTCTCTGAGCAGCATACTACCCTCACCTAGAATGATGCCACAGTATAAACAAAAAAATGATTGATTTCAATAATTGGCTTAGTTTTTGGTGTCATGCCAATGGGATTCCAGTTCGTCTGCCTGGGAAGCCATGGTCAACAAACCAGAGATGGTTTGCACCTGGCACACCTAGGCTTTTGGCTGCTGGTAAAGGCTCTTGCCTCCCTCATACTGTTTTTTAGGCAAGGTCTCGAAAACAACATTACTGACATAAAATTAACCAGTCAGAACAAAATAAGGGTCATGCTGCTAAATGCTAAGAGCTTAAACCAGAAATTACTTTCCCTGGAAGCACTTCTAGCACTAATAGATCCTGATGTCTATGCAGTCACAGAAACCTGGTTTAAGGCCTCAGAGTACCCTGGGCCCTGCAAGGCTACAATTCATTCCACATCTTTAGACTGCAAAAGGAACGTGTAAGTGTTTCAATCTATATTACAGATAAATTCACCTCACGTCTAGTTAGACTGGACAACTGGAGTTACTCCAGATCCAGGTTATGGTGGGCAAGACCTCCATTTAAATCCTAGCCAGTTAGAGATTCCCTTCCGTGGGTCAGAACACCCATGAAGTCTACTTAACCAAACTGAAGACAATCCAAATTTTACCAAACACACTGGTTACGGGGGATTTCAATCATCCCACCATCAACTGGGAAACCTACTCTAGTCCAAACTTGCTAGCACAAACGTTCCTTGGCTTTGTGAAATGAAAAGCCCTGGAGCAAACTGTCCATACCCCAACATGAGGAACAAACATTCTAGAACTGCTCTTCACTAACATGTCAAACAGGTGCACTGCCGCAACTGTTGGACCCTCATTAGTTAAACTGACCACAAAATCAGTCACCTTCGAACTGACACTAACAGCAGAACTCACCAAGGGTGAAATCAGACAAAAAAACTTCACCAAGGCAAACTATACCCTCCTAGGTGAAGACATAAATGCATTCCAAGCCCCACACCAAGCTGAAAGTGGTAACTATGCCGAAGCTTACACTAAAGTCCTGTACAATCACTTGCATAAGCATATAAACTTGGCTATACCAGATAGAATCAAAGCCAGAGCCCAAAGTAAAATCAAGCCGCCATGGTGAATTTCCAGCTTCAACAAACGCAAAAAGTTACTGTCCAAGAAAACAAAGACAAGGACCAAACAATGGAAAAGTACCCTCCTCAAGCCTTAACAGGAAAATAAGAACTTGTCAAATCATCCAAGAGCTCATTTGAGAGAAACCTATCAAGTACTGCCAAGGATAACTACAAGGCCTTTTACAGCTATGTACATAACCTAAAGGGTAGGACCCAAGCATGTGCAGAACTGGTGGCCAATGGTATAACACACACTGACCCCACAGAGATAGTAAACCTGGTAGTGAATAGCTTTGGTGAAATTCTCACTCCCTTATCCCCTACTAACATACAACAAACCCTCCTCCAAACTCCACCCCCACTTTATATATCTGAAAAGCAGATCCTCCAACAGTTGCCCAAGGCAAAGAACACAGCCTCTATCGGACCAGAACAGCCCAGGCTGTCTTCTAAACAAGCTAAAACATGAACTAGCACCACCACTAAGTACCCTTTTCAGTCACAGCCCATACCCACAGTTACACACAGCTACAGTTATTCTCCTCCACAAAGGTGGACTAGCAACAGACCCAGGGAATTACAGACCCATAAGCCTGCTCCAGCCTCACCTGTAAGGCCATGGAACTATCATTACGGACCTCAAAGACACAGGCAACCTCCAAACCCTGGACCATACCAGTTTTGGGCTTTGTGAAGGGCAGATCCTGCCTGTTAAATCTGATGCATTTCTTTGAAAGTATGACCAAGGCCACTGATGAGGGCAACTCTATGTACACCGCATACTTCTACTTGGCAAAGACTTTCAATACAATCCCACATTCAGGCATTACTGATAAACTTAGCAAACTGTATGTAAACCCCTTTGTTGTAAGATGTGTTTCCAACTGGCTCACAAACCAGACACACTATCAAATAGATGACCCACATCAACCAGCATACCTGTTACCAGTGGGGTGCCACAGGGGTCATTGCTGGGCCCCTACTGTGTGGTATATATTTCTCAGAAGTTCAGGTCAAAAGTAAGGGGTTGCGGCTGACCCAGTTTGCAGACAATTGCAAATGAGGAGCAATTATTGAATCCCCAAATGATGTCAGTATACTCCAGGATGGTCTCACACAGACCAACGACTGGTGTATTAGTCAAAGTCTCAAACTGAATGCAAAGAAATACATCATCATCATTCCCTTCAGCACAAACAATGTCCCCTCACACTATCAAATCAATAACAATACTTTAAGTACCTATGACATTGTAAGGGACCGGGGATAACAGGTTGACTGTGACCTTAACTTTGACCACTGTCTCTTCCATTGTAAGGAAAGCTTTCCACGTAGCTCACTTGATTAGTAAAGGCATCGCCTTGAGAGCAAAAGAAGTTATAACCCCCAATGTACAGTACTTGGCACTTATCCAGCCCATAACTGAGTATAACGCCCCATTCAGTAGGTACAGTACTAAGCATCTACAGCAATTACAGAGACCTCACAGGTTTCTAACAAAGATCATCAAGGGCCTCCAGCATATGCCTCACAAGGACCAACTAAAATCCCTGTCACTATACTCTGTATTGTACAGGTTTCTTAGGGAAGACTTGTGCCTGGCCAACAAGGCAACACAAGACCCAAACCTAATGAACTTGCTGCATATCGATAAATCAAATGAGTGTAGGGGTACCCATTCCAGGGACTTAAATATGGCCTGCAAATTAAATAGGACATGCTGGAGGGATAGATTTATCTACCAGCGACTGCCACGTCTTTGGAACAGGCTACCAATTCATGAGAAACAGAGCACCTCTATGACACTGTTCAAGAGAAACCTGGATGACTGGATGGGGTACGGTAAATTCTTACCGGGGATAGTGCCCACAACCTTCGTGGACATGGGCAGTCATCACTAAATGAAATATCGGGTATTGACTAGTACCTCTATGGTATTATATTGGGTTGAAGTGGCTAGGCTTAAAATGACCTCTGGGTCGATATCTTAGTAATTTCCTAGGATCCTATAAAAGTAATTGAAGACATCCATTAGGATTTCTTTGCCTGCATTCACTAACCATCTTGCAATTGCCTTGGCTACAAATACATTCATGTTTAGGCCCCTTCCTCTGTAGTTTGAGGGAAATTTTTATTTTCAGGATTTTGAGGTAGAATAGGATGATCCAACACTGTAAAAAGCTAAGTGAAGACATCAATTAGGAATTATTTGTCTGCAACTACTAAACCTATTGCAAGGTTCCTGACTTGGTTCCACATTGACTTGCACAGCTGTTTAACACATTAGACAACCTTTAACATCAAGGGGCTATAATTTCCTTTAGGTTAATGGTCACCTCTGGAGATACACGAGCATTGCACATGCCCAAGGGGGCACTGCTCCTATTTATTCCTTTGGAAGTGATGAGCAGGCAAAAACTACACTACTCATCTCCTACTGCTGCCTATCCTCACAGTAAGTCATTCATTAACTTCATAGCAATAGTGGCACAGGTGGTAGCCTTGTCCTTGCATTAACAGGCTCATAGTAATAGTGGCACAGGTGGTAGCCTTGTCCTTGCATTAACAGGCCCATAGTAATAGTGGTACAGGTGGTACCCTTGTCCTTGCATTAACAGGCCCATAGTAATAGTGGTACAGGTTTGTAGCCTTGTCCTTGCATTACCAGGCCCATAGTAATAGTGGTACAGGTGGTAACCTTGTCCTTGTACTAATACGCCAACTGCATTTTAATGTCTTATATACAGACTACTGCAAAACAGCCATCACAACCCATGGTTAAAAGTGCTTTGTATGAGTGCTGCCTTTGCAACCCTCTCCCTGCATCTCCAGTCTTTTTAATTTTTTTTAAAAGCATTCCTCTTTTGCTGGTAGAGCTGGTGTGCAAACACAGATTATTATGCCACATTTTGCCTTTAAGAGATATCCTTTTCTATTAACATATAAAGCCATCTACATTAAGAAACACAGCTGAGAAGTTACCGGAATTATACCAGAGTTTTGGGAGGATGAGGCATTACATGTATGGCCAACACCAAGACTTACTGATTCAATCACTACAGCAATGGCCCTTTAATTCAAAATTAGTCTTTTAAAAAGATTTTTTTCTCCTACTAATAACCTAGTACAAAGACATTTACATGAGCTCCACATGCATATACACCCACCTGTGTGTGTGTGTATACTGTACCTGTGCGCACACATGTATAAATAAACATTAACTTTCAAAATTACTGCCATTTCGGTTTTCACATTCATGACAGGGAGTTGCCAAGGTTATCTGTTCATTTTAGGACTAAAATGCAACTGGCCAGTTCCACTTATTTGTTTTTGGCAACATTTTTGTGGGGTTTAAGGAGGATATTTTTTTTTCACCAGCTTTTGGCAGAATTTTAAAATGAACAGGAATGTTTTTTTTCTTACATGAGCTGTCAGCAGTGCCTAAATAAAATACCTTATGGAGAATATGGAAGACACTTGACAGGAGTATGATTTCTTCTTATGCTGAAGTCATGTTTCTGATGACAGACCTTTGAATGTGGGAATGGGGGATGGATATGCATAACTGTTCTTTTACCTTCTCATCTGATGTAATTGCTCATGGTAAATAGAGAACATGAAGAAAGTAAGTTTAGTTTCATTTAAATGCATGTTTGCATTAAATTTATTATTATTAAATAAATTAATGCAAGTTCAGGATAGATGAATAACCAAACTTGTTAAATATGTTTTGCATTCCCTGCTCTAATTAATACTGTATTTGTGAATAAATTTTAATCTAATATGGATTACAGTAGTACATTTGGGTTTATTTTTTCCAAAGAAGTTTATCCCTCTCAAAAAAATTCTTAAAGCAACATATTTTTTTTAACTTGAAATTTTGCATGAGGACTAAGTTGCTAATAAAGGAACTGTCTCCATGGCAACTAACATGCCCAGTTCTTTCTTGATGAAAATTTTGCTGATCTGTACTGAGTCACGTCATCAGCTTGTACTGCACACTCATCACACTTGTAAGTAGAGCAGCTCCTTGCATAACCTTGTGAATATTGTTAAATGGTTCTGTGGAATTTATTTGGTCTAGTAAAATAAATGACCAGTGCATTCAGACACTCTAGTCGTACAAAAGTACTTGATGCAGTCTGTAGCACGAGTCAAGCGATGCTTCTATTCTTTAAAGCACTTCTCTCTCTCTCTGAACTTGGGCTCACCTTGCTGGCACATTGCTGCAGAGTAAGGTAACAAAAATTCTGCAAGCTTTTTTTTTGCTTCCCATATTTCACAAAGAATACAGAGCTGCCCGGCAAGTTCATTATGCTTAGCATACACAGAGAAAATATCTTGCAACAGATCACAATACTTAGGACACATTTTAGTCAGTTGTGTACCCCCCCCCCCCCCCCGGAAAGAATCAGCAGTCAAGCTTATGACAGCCTCCAAGTTTAGCATAGGTGTCCCGTTCTACGAGTGAGGCAATATGGGGACTCCATTTTGATCACTCTATTCCATAACATGTACTTACTGTATTTGAATGGAGAAGTAGGCTGACAAAAAGGACTTGTACTCCTTTCTGATATAGTAGCTACCTTTTAACCTTTTATTACTTGAAGCTGATATGCTCTTATCAGCAACATTATTAGAAATGTGCCTCTGATAGAAAGTCTGTACAGGGGACCTGTATGAAGTTTTTTTAGGCTCAGTGCCCTACACATGACATTTGTGCTTTCAGAGCATTTGACAATGTTTAATATTCACTCAGTGATTACTGCAAAAACAATAAAGCTTTTTATTGGAGCAAACATTTAAAACATTGTTAATCATTAAAGGGCTGCTCCTTGTCTATTTCATAAGATTAAAGCATTTATTACTGATGAAAAGAATGACCTTTCTTTAGAAGTGTAATAGCAAAGAAATCATTTTCTGACAAAAATTCTCCTTTGGCAGGTACTATTTATTCTCCTTTGTGAACACTAAATTAGAAAGGACTAAAATGAATAAAGAGAAATAGCCTTGTTGGGGGGAGTTTTAATTCAGTCATCCACACAAGTCCTGAATAATTTTATTTTTAATTAAAGTAACTGGAGCAGGAGACTTTAGGTCAAGGGCCCAACAAAAATGTCTACTTGATTCAGTGTCTCTTCCCCTCACAAGACAAACTCCTTCATTCTTAAAAAAGAGAAGGGACAGAACTCCCTCTAAATAAGCCAGGGTGATTCTAGCTTGCAACAGAGGCATTGCAAAGACAACCTCTTCGGGCATGGATATCACTAATTTGGCGTCTCTGCCACCAAGGAGCCACGATGAATCAGCTCAATACCTGTGGATCAATCGTAGTCCAATATTGCACAAAAATCTTTGAAAATATCGGACTTTTATTCACTGGGAATATGTTCAGCCCATCTAAGCAGCAACTCAGATGCTAACACTGCCATCAAGACTAAACCCACTTGAACCTAGAAATAAACGTTTCAAACCACAGCAGTGCACCACCTTGTCAGAACAGATTGTAAGATTAATAAAAATTTGTTCTGAGTAAGCAACATCAAGTTTTCAGGAGTACAAAAAACTAATATACAGCAGTCCATTATAACTGTTTTATCCTGGTGGTGTGCACAGCTCCCAAGTCTTCAGCTAAAAGTAACTCAGTTTATTGCTTTAAGCCAACTTATTATTCAAACTTCATATGGAATCCATCGATGAAGTTCACAGACAGACAACTCGGTACAGATGAGGCAGACACTTAACACATGAGGCCAAAAGTACAAAGAGAGAGAATGGCACTGCTAGGCTTCAATACTCGGTTGATTTTTTATTTCTCTTTCATATGCTAGACAGCATCACTGCATAGCCTTCAAAAGGGTAAGGTGGCTAAATATTAATGCCTGATGCACCTTGTTTTTAAACACACTGACCCTTAAATTAGTGCACTGGGAACAATGTCCACCTGTTACTGCACAGCACACTACTACTTCATACCACTACCTGCTGAGAAGCTCACAGTAAGGCCTTCAGGCACAAGAGTCTAGAGGAAAGGGTGCTTAGCAAAGTTGCAACTGACAACTGAAATACAATACTACGTATTTCAGCCTTTAACTGTTACTACTGTGTATTTTTTGGTTACATCATCCTTCCCTAAATAACAATAAAATATTTTTGTATCCATTCATATGCCCCATGCACAATTTTTAGTAGCAAATCTCAATGTACTCTTAGTTAGTCACATACTTAGATATATTGTGGCACAGTGACAAATTAAAATGCTATAACTGCAAACACAACAAAACACACCAAAAAATCACTGATACTCCACCAAGTTTGTTCTTTTAAAAGATTAGCACTTCCGTTCATACACTTGTGATGAACTTCATAAGATAAAAGAAAAAATCCCCAAAAGTGAATTTAAATACTATAAACTACCTGTTCATGTGATCAAAACTAGCTAATGTCATGTAAGTTTATGATGACATTTGCTCAGGATGGATGCTAGGGAAATGCCAAATGTGAGGCACATGAACCAGAATCCTCAAAACCCAAATGCTGGATTATCTTTTGCACAAATCTTTCCTAAACCAGCCAAATCCGGATGCAAAGGGGGAATTCCACAATGACTTCCTGTGTAACCTGCATGTTTGAAATGTTTCACCAATATCGGAACTTACCGTTACGCACAAACTAATTTTAATTAGATTGTGCCCACACAGCGGAACTTCCTTAGTGGGATAAAATAAAATCCTTTCTGAAAAACATCATCCTGTGCAGTACATATTACAAAGTCATTGAAGTTGTGCATACGAAACATGTTGCCACTAATATTAAGGTCCTGATGTTAATTTAAACTTGCCTCTGGTATCTGCTCCTCCTCCAGTTGTTTCTACCCAGAGCAAAGCTATTTTAATTGCTGTTGTACTGATCTGTTTACATCCCAATTGACAAACCGTACTAATCACTGTATGGGCAGTTCCAATCAAAAATCTTTAGTTTCAAGATTGTTTACATTGCCCTGTCCTTGTTCTACAAGGACATCTGAGGTTGCTGAGGCATCTTTTGATGCTAAACCTGGGCCATGATGTATTTTCTTATTAGCACAGTCACTGCTGTCTTTATTCAATTTCTTTTCCCCTCAGGACCTTCCCATATTAACATGTTTGGACATTTGTTAAAAACAGTCCTGTAGTCATCCTTAATACTTTTGAACATTAAATAACTCTTAATATTCATGTCACGCTCTAACATTATTTGTCAACTTTTCCAATGTTATTTCACTGTGTTTAAGCAATAACTGCAAATATTACATGCTGCATTTTCGAAAAAAATCAACAAGTTCATGAAAACAGAATCTTATAGTTGGGAACTTATGATATCACAACCACCTTGATATGATGATCTCTTGCTTGATGCTGGGAAGAAAAAATAAACTGATGAATAGTAATTATAAAAAACTCAACCACAGAAAAGGAATGAGAGTCCAGACACCTCAGTAAGCAACAAGCTTCTTTGATAACTTCTCAAAGAACAGGCAGGATAAGCGCTTTCGTCTTGAGTACGAGACTTCATCAGATGCCCCCATATTACATTTCATCCTATTTATATCTCAATTAATTGCATCCAATTAAAATTTAAAGACAAAGTAACAATACATTACTATTACAAAGTTACTGTAAAATCACTTTCAAAACACCAGAAAACATTCATAAAACCATAAAAATGTTTTATCACACACTATCAAAACCCTCTTAATAAACCATATACAATTTTAAAATAAGTTAATGGTGAAACTTTTAAACTTGTGAAGCTCTAGACATTAACACAGGCTTGATAGAAATGTACTTATTTAAACCGGGATATATATTAGACTTTAACCTAAGTTGCCATGTCAATTCTCTGTTTAATAACACATTTTTCACATCACCTCCCCTTGGATTAACTTTGACAACGTCTATTATCCCAAATTTAAATCCGTTAAAAGAGATACAGTTAACTGAATGTTTGTATAGTACACCGGTCTCTTTTTTAGACTAGACCTATAAGGATAGGATGTATGAACATCTCCATTACATTAAGTCTAAGAGAAATATTATTTAGAGTTGAACGAAAGCCTATAAATAAAAGTGTGCAGATGTCTATGAACACACAAATATTAAACAATGAAACAGTATCTTTCAGACGTGAAAATGGGGGCACAATGCTAAAAATCTTTGAACTAGTAATAGAACAATGTAATTTAATATGCTGGAAATGAAAATGTGTTGTGCCTATAAAAAAATGTGATTTATAACAAACATGGTGTTTAAGAAAATGTACTTGTGGAATGCGATAAGTAAAGAGTTTTAGAATCTGCATATTGTCTCTATGCCACTACAAAGTTAGCCAAATATATGGTATTGTTGGATGGGAAGAAACTGAAATGGCTACTACAATCTTGGAGCATTGTCACACTTACTAATGAATCTTGTATCTGTAGACATAAAACAAATGACGAGATGAACGTAGAAGTAAGGTGTGTTTATGGAGACAGTAAGGGATATCATGCAACATGTATAATTTCAAAAGACTGTTGGTAAAGTACTGCACCTTGTGGCTTTGGTACTTGGCACAATGTCAAAATAGATAAAGATTTTTCTCAGTTAAAGGCACTGTAGAAATTATGGGAGAGTGAGCTACAGGTAGATGGCCAGTGGCCAGAATATACTGCCAGCAAAATGGACTACAACAGCAACCTGACATTTTTAAAAGTACACAGTCATAAATATACCTATAGTAAAAGTGGTAAAAATGCACCATCCTTACAAGATAAAGGGATTAGGTGGGGAAACTTTTATCTGGCCTTGGCTGTAAGGGAAAGCAGGACCCATGTTACAGGAAATCTGCTACTGAGTCTTACCAAAAGCCCCCATTTTGCTGAGAGAGTGAAAGACACAAGCTCAGAAAACAAAGAGAAAATTCAAAGTGCATGATACGGAAATCTTATTAGATAGAATATTCCAGACATCAAAACAAGGAATCCCATGTGAAGAACAGAGAGAGAACCATAGTAATTAATTCACTAAGAGAGGAAAAAATCTAAACAGAGTCCTACATTTCTTTATGCAATATCAAAACAGAGTTAATTAGAAATGGGACTCTCAGCAGCAGATATTTGGGGGGGGGGGCTAAAGTTATTAAGGAAAACTAAAGACCTGCCAAAACCAAAAGCAGGGGAAAGTCATTGGCACAAGGTTGCCTTTTATACAGGAAAGAATATGCAAATGAGAAATGCCTGCACCTGTACATACAGGCTGTAGCATCCACTTCATGTCAATGTACTGACAACACAGTGCTCCCAACCTGGCAGATGTGCAGATAAGCAATAAAAAGTTTCAGTAAGCATAGTGAGGGCATGACACATTAACCAGTGTCAGAGAAGATATAACCAGAACAGAGGAAGAAACCGATAAGCAGACTGGACTTATCCCATGCACATACCCTGGGATGGAAGAATAACCTTGTGTAAAATAAAAACAAAGGCAAATGAAATACCGCATGAAAAATTAGTTCCAAAATCTTTTAGACCATGAGGTGAAATGTTCATATAGCCATATGTTTTGTAAGGACAATTAGGGGGTGGACAAACATTAGTTAGAACCTTAGGTGGATTGAACTGCCCTAGTTTAATGAAATGCATTGAAAATGTCAGTGAAGCTTACACAGAATGTCAAGAGGGCAACAAAGCCAGGATTCAAAATTCCAGTAATAGGCATAGGTATACATGAAGTCCCATTTGGGCAGACAGTTATGGAAAGTGCAGCTGTGTCAGTAACTTAACATAACTGTAAATGCTCACTGCTACAGTCACAAATCAGTGGGTTATCTTGCCTGCAAGTAACTCACGTCTGGGCAGACTTACAAAGTTATACCCTCGTTCAGTGGCTTTAACAAACTTCCTCAACCTTGGATACAAGGGCATTGATGGTATAATGGGGGTGTTGGTCAACCCCATTTTGAGATCTTGCTCAACATGACTTGGGCAAGATACTTGCTCCAAGTGCAGGGCACTGGAGTGTAGAAAAAGAAGGGGACTGAACTTTTGACCATAAGATTTACTCATGAGGTCCCAATTTTCTTCTCTGGGAATTATGGAGTTCAAAGATGAAGGATGCCTGATCAATAGGCAAAAGGGATTGTGGTGGGGGAGAAGGTGATAAAACAATGCCCAACCCAACCTCTGGATGTTTAATATGGTGAAAGATGGGATGGTGGAAGAAAAACCTTTGCTGCAACAGTGAAAGTATGCAAATATCTTCAACAATGTTTAAGTTCCTAATACAACTGTACTATGCCCCTTCATACTATTCCCTATTGCAACTATAATCAATAGGATGGCTCGCACAGCATAGGTCTGTCGGTGGCTAACCCTGGGTGTGTACATTAAGAAAGTAGATCCTGTAGGTAGCAGAAGCAAACCCTGCCGTGGCTCTGGGTGCAGCCCTTATGCTGTAATGTTTTGAGAAGGTGTGGACTAATGACCAAATGTCTGCATCCAAACATGGCTACATTCTTTAGCCTTCTGATGAGTGCTGTGGTGGCTAATGTATTTCTAGCTAGACTGGCTTTTTACAAGACTCTTGGTACTTGCCTTCTAAATGCAGAATAACAAAAGCATATTTTAGTATGCAAGCCATTTAGGTACAGTGTGTTCACGAATTTCTTTCCCTTCCTTTTGCAAATAAAAACATCTGCTCTGACTTTCTTATCCCTCTAATTTTGTCCAAACAGAATCTCAAATTGCTCGTCACACACAAACCATGCAGAGTTATTTATTTCCTTATACTGTGAGTAGGGGAACAACGCAGGGAATAAAATTAATTGGTTTAATGACATTAGACAGGGATTTTTCCAAGTACAAGAGTGGAGACTTTTGGGGAACTTTAACCTGTAGTTGTGGAGAAAAATGCTTAACTGTGGATGCAACTCTGGAGTATCAGAAGCCTACTTGTGAAGTTTTTTGTGGATTTCCAGACACTTAACCATGAAGATGCATCAGGAATCTAATTCTTGATATGTAAGGCACCTCGTCAGCGGTTGTAATAATGGAGAATCGCAAGAAATGTTGGCATTTCCTGACTTAACCTGACTTATGTCTCCATACCTGAAATTTCACTTTTATGATTTTTGTCCTCAATAATGTATCCTGTTACAAACTCTGTACCGTTAATTACTTAATACCATTGTCGATTTTTATTTCCTTTTTGAAAGTTGCTATTTTTATTAGTATATTGATATTTTTTCTGTGTTGTTTGAACTTGTACTATTGTATTTAGACCATGTCTTGGGGCTTATCTCCCCGGGCCTCTACTGAAAAAGGACATGTATCCAGCTAGACTAGCCCGGTCAGCAAATGTAAAATAAATAAAATAAATAAATTTCACTGCAAAACTTTAAAAATGGACTGAGAAAAATCAGAACTGGCATGCAAGAAAGAAGTGTGCTTGTTTTAATTTCTTACTAAAAGTAAACTTTATTCTGGATAAAGTCTCCAGTGACTACAACTTGTTACTACAGAAACAGAAATGTCACTTGCTACATTATACATCTATAAACCCACACCCCCACACAGATGTATGGAAATTTAGACAGCTTAGAAACACTGCAAACATCAGATTAGACAGTCCTATTATGCTAGCCTACACATAAATATTGAAACAATTCTTATCTATTATGGGCCTCAATAAATAAATAAATAAATAAAATACTTCACCCAGGCTGCACTATCTCACACCCTCTAAACACCAACACCACAGACAGCAGTGCTACTCAATTTAATACAGGTTTTATACAAACTGTACTTACCTTAATCAAAGGCCACCCCCTCACTTTCACTTTCATTCAGTCTTCAACCGGTCCGAACATCACCATTAGAGAGATTAAAGATATGAAATCAACCAGTTTAGTCATTCATAATAATCCAGTAGAACATATTAAAATTATAGCAGACATACTGGCTTACCCAGTCTCTTGCCTAAAAAACTGTTCCATCAACGAAAAATACATACTCACTCATTGGGGGATGGATCATCCATCATTCCCCTACACAAATGTGGCAACTCCACAGACTTTTCCCAATTACAGACTTAAAGACAACATAGCTATTATCTTAACTATCAAAACTCCTGGAAAATGCATTCATACACATCTCAACTATCTTACTAATATTCTTCTATGCCAAACACATCACAGCTTCTGACCACATAATAGCTAAACCACTGCCCTTCTTCGCTTCACCAACATCATCAACCTTTACAGCAAAACAGGTAACCTAGTCTCATCTCTTTCTTAACCTATCTAAAGCTTTTGACACTTTCATCAAATCTGTTAATCAAACTTTCTTCCTTAGGCCTCAACCACCCATCCCTCTGTTTCATAACAACCTTTCAGATATGCAGCAAGCTGTGACATGGTAACACGAAGTCTCAAAACTGCTCAGAGTCTCCAATGGTGTCCCTTAAGGATCAGCCTTCGGTCTATACCACTGTTAACCAATGCAGTTTTAGCTTAATCTGCTAAGTCCAACTAAGACATCAAACTTTACATCCTTTCCTCATAAATAACCTCCACATCTCAACAAAGCATGCCAGCATAGTGCAATGTGCAGATGACTCAACACATATCTGCACAACTTCAGCTCCTCAGAGCCTACACAAAATTAAAATAGTCCTTTCTCTATCAAGCCACAGCTATGAACCTCTCACCTAATCCAATATCCAGAGGATACTATGCCAGTGTTGTACCTACCAAGACAATAAACACTCAGACCAAAAACATACATTTCACATTACATTAGCAAATAGTACAACAAAACTAATATCACGCTAAAATGAGACAATAGATGAGAATTTAAAAACTGACCAACACTTTCAACAAGAAACTTAATTTCCCCTACTATGCGTCTTTCTCCTACCATGTGTCTATCTTCCCCCAGGCAATAACATTAACACATTAGAGGCTATCCCTCAGCTGACTCTCAAGCAACTACCCCCAAGAAACCATTATACTTGGAGATTTTAACATTAACTGGAACTCCTGTATATCTGAGCAGCCTTCTACTCATATCAATTTATATGGTTTTACCCAAACTATAACATCCCCTACCCGTACCAATAAAACTAACAACAAAACTAGTACCCTTGACTGGATACTCACTAATACTCCCCAACTAAACTATAAAACAGGCACCCTCCCTGAGGACATAAGTGACCACTTGCTTACCTATCTAATCAGAACAAAAACTGAAGTCCCAAACTCAACCATCTGTAGAACTATTCACACTAACAAATATTTTAACCCTGCTCACTTTCAAGCTGAACTAGGCGCCTGTGACTGGTCACCCCAGAAATACCACCCAATAGATAATGTTGTGAAATACTTTAACTCTAAATTTCTATCCATTTTAGACAGCCATGCCCCATTACGCAAAGTTAGAATTAGAACCAAACCAGCACCATGGCTCACCAAAACTACCAAACAAAAAATCCTCCAAAGAAATAAACTATGGGCCAAATGGCGCTCAACAAAACCCCCCTCAGATCACCTGCAATTCAGACAGCTAAGAAATTAAACAAAAAAAGCCATATTAGCCGATAAAAGAAACTACTACTACCAGCTACAACAAACCCACCAAAATAATCCCCAAAAATTCTGGCGAGGTATCGATAACCTCCTACACCCTGGACGCTCAAGTACTCCCTTCTCCCTCTGGCTCTGATCACAACAATCCCATCCAAATAGCCGACTCATTTAATAATTTTTTCACTGAAACTATACAATCCCTAGCCAACCAGCTATCCCCTAGCACCCCATGCTGTGCCGCAACCTCTACCAATAATCCTCCTCATTTTCTGCCAGTGCCCACTTCACTCATCTGTAACCTCATACAGAAACTTAAACCCACTACACTCTCTGCTGATCTATTACCTGCAGAATACCTGCAAAAAGCTGCTAAAGTCATAGCCTTCTCCATATCCATCCTCATTAACAGAACTATTTCTGAAGGAACTATTCCCCTAATCTGGAAAGTCTCTCACATTATTCCCCTGCATAAAGGTGGTAACTCCAAGGAGTTGTCCAATTACAGGCCTATAGCTATTCTATCTCCTTTGGCAAAAATAATGGAAAAATGTGTTCACCTACAGCTGTTAACCTACCTACTTGATCACAATTTATTAGTAGCCTGTCAACATGGCTTTAGACCATTTCATAGCACCACCTCTGCTCTCTTATCCTTCACTAACCATATTAACAGTAATCGTAATAATGATACTCTATCCTCAGCCCTAGTTATTGACCTGTCTAAAGCATTTGACATGGTTAACCACCACCTGCTTATAGACACACACAAAAACCTGTCACTGGGCACCCATACTATACAGTGGTTCCAATCATACCTACATAATAGGCAACAGGCTGTACTATGGGAAAATACTTTATCTTTCCACCTCCCAGTTGCCCTAGGGGTCCCGCAAGGATCTATATTGGGTCCATTACTCTTCTCCATCTTTACAAATTGACCTCCATTCTGTAATTCCACAAGCCGACTGTATCCAATACGCTGATGACTCCACACTCATATGCTCTGCTACTTCTCAATCAGAACTTCAGTCACTAACCCAAAAGACCTTTAGTACAGTTGAAAACTGGCTCCTACAAAGACGTCTTATCCTTAACCCCAAAAAAACTAAAATGCTACTATTTACCCCCACCAGCAGAACCTCCCCACTTAACTTTACTATTACTTCAAATAATGGAACTATAATATCTCCTGAGCCAACCACCAAACTACTCAGAGTACTAATAGATAATAACTTGTCTTTTGAACCTCACATTAATAACACCATAAAAACAGTAAACAAGAAACTAGGTTCCCTCTATAGAATCAAACCCTTTCTAACACCTCCAGCCAGGGTTACCATTGCTCACATCCACCTTATCTCTACCCTGCTCTATGCCTCCCCTATCTATACCAAAATATGTAGAAGTAATCTGAGTAAACTTTCATCCTCCTACAACAATATTGCCAGATTTGCAGCTGGGTCCTCCTATAGAATTCATCACTGTATCAACCTGAATCAGCTAGGATGGTTAGAGTTGCCAAATCTAATACTCTTTAGTCAACTAATAGTAGCCCATAAGATCCTGTATTTACCTCAAAATACACCCATACTTACTTCCCTAGTCATCCCCTATAACAATCTCAAGACCTTACGCTCATCTAATAAACTATTTGTACAAATATCAAAATCCAACAACTCAGCTGGTGACACCTTGTTCTCCAATACAGTAGGTAAAGCCTGGAACACCCTCCCAAGCCAGCTAACCTCAATATCCTCTGCCAGCTTATTTAAAAGTAAGCTCAAACCCTACCTTAAATCACACTGGCTATGCCCCTGTGTTAACCCAGACTAAGCACCAGACCATTAACTAGACTCCTACGATTCCTAGTCTCTCATGATCATGATCTGGTGTTTACTCACTAATTACTAGTGAGCTTAACCTTTCTTAGGATTTTTTTCTCATGTAAATATGTATATACCGTGGAATGATCAACCACCTTCATATAAGATCACAACTTTGGTGATAAAGAACACTATAAATGCATGTTGATCTTCTATACTCTATCCATTGATCTCTAGTGTTTTCTTTCTTAGGTTTACGTGTGACCTTAGGACCTATTAATATAAACTACTAGTTGTATCTAGTTTAGTCTTATATTAAGTTTTCTTTCCCTAATATAATACATAATATAAAATCATAGGCTTGTAATATGTTATAAAGATTTGTAATACACCATTTCTAATGCAAATGTCTTAGTCTTGTTCATCTATTCTTAGATACATTTTTCTTTCCCTACTGAAATATAAAATATATAATCTTAGGCTTGTATTATTTTTTTAAAACTTGTGTACCAAATTCTACTGTTAATGTCTTTGTCTTGACCTTTTATGTTGTTGTAATTTGTGGAGCTTTTCTCCCCAGGCCTCCACTGAAAATGGACATAGATCCAGCTGGACTAGCCCGGTCAACAAATGTAAAATAAAAAAATAAAATAAAAAATATGCAAGACTCTTAATTCTCAGAAACAGCTAGTAAACTATTGAATTATCCTATCTTCTTCCATCACTTCTTTATGAATCTCACATCCCTACCAATTTGCATGCCACCCATAAGAAGAAACTCCATGCTTGCTACAATGTAGTTAAATTCACAGAAAACCTTTCGTACAAAAGTCATCCTTACTTTTCCCTACAAACAACTACACTGGATTTAACTATCACATGATCCAACCTACACACAACTACATACAGCACACAATCTAATCCAAGTATCAGAAAAGTGTCCCTCACTAAATATTATCTCTCAACATTACTTATCAAATAGGAAATGTGTTTCAGGAAATAAATTTCTGCTAACCACCAAAAAATTAAAACACAGCATGTGACTCATTCTACTCTATGTCACTAAACTTTGGTCACCATCCCAATAAAACCCCACTAAACATTTCAAACTCAAACACCTGTATGGCACAGTTATGTTTATGTTCAGTTCCAGAAGAAATTAACCAACCTTAACCATTGCATCTTAGCTTAAGCTGATCAGTCCCATTAAGACAGAAAACTTTACATCCTTTTCCTCTGTCGTATTGCTACAATTGTTTCCTTTCTTGGACAGGTTATCTTATTTGTAACTTTGCAATTATGTCATGCTTTACTAAGCAGCCATGAAAATGTTATACTGTCTAACTTTGTAATTTCTACCCAGACCTAAGCCTGCATTCTCTACTAGATCAGACTTAAAGGTACCCCACGTTGGACAATGCAGAAACAGAACTGTTTGTGGATGGATCATGTTTTGTATGGATCATGTGGAAGAAACGGAAATTAAAACCTTACTGCAGGTGTTGCCCTATGAACTAAAAATATATTAAAAAAAGACTGAAAGGGGTTACATCGGCACAAGGAGCTGAACTTACTGCATTAATAAAAGCAGGTAAAACTGGTAAAAATAAGGTTGTGAACATTTATACTGATAGCAGTTATGCATATGGAGTAGCTACAGACTTTGCAAAATGTGGAGATGGAGAGGATTCTTAACATCAGCAGGTACTAAAATAAAAAATGAAAAGTTTGCAAAAGATTTATTGGATGCCTTACCAAAAGGTTTAGGTGTAATTGAAGTGCAAGATCATAAATAGGAAAATACTGTAACTTTAAGAGGTAATGAGTTAGGAGATCATACAGCTGAGCAAGCTGCTGGTTTGGACATCTCTAGAAATTGTGTTCTAATCGTACATGAATCATCTACGAAGCTGGTCAACCCTTGTAATTTTAATAATTTGATTACTTTGCAAAATAAAGTTCCAGAGGCTGAGCAAAAGAGGTGAATCAGTGTGGATAGCAAAAAGTAAGATAATGTATTGTGCAGACACCTTGATGGCAGTGTGGTAGCACCTTTGGCTCTACTTCCCTGACTGGTAATGGGACATCACTTACCAAATCACATTGGTAAGCATGGACTTCTTAGTCTTATCCAGCATGACTGGTCTTCCCCCTCTTTCTCAGTGTCTAGTTAGCCATTATGCAAATAATTGTGAAATCTGCTTGTCACATAGCATAGTAGCACCTGTAAAAGCTATGCTTTCTGCTCTGCCCCCACCTTGGGGGCCTTTTGTAAATATTCAAATGGCAAAATGTGCTATATTTTCATATGTTCTACTCATTGTGTTTTTCAGCATGGATGGAAGCCTATCATTGTGTTAAGTGTAATGTTGAGATGGTAGTAAAACAACTGCTAAAAGAATTTATTCCTAAATTCAAAATTCCACATAATATTAATTCAGACATGGTAGGGTACTACTAAGATTAAAGACTGTGTTCTGCGTTTAAGATCACTTTGCAGTTGCACTGCTCCCACCACCCCCAGTCATCTGGCCTTGTTAAAAGGTCTAACCAGAAAACTAAAACTAGCAAAATTTGAAATTAAACAGGACTTAAATGGCCACATGTTTTGCCTCTTGCTTTGGAGTATGTGAGGTATTGTAAATGCTGCTACCAGTAAAGTCCAAATAAAATTCTTACGGGCTGTCCCATGAAAATGCCACCTTCCCCAATAGTGAAAAACTATAAACTGCTATTTACTGATAAAGCTTTGCTAAACTAGTGCTGAAAACTTGTTTCGATCTTACAGACTTTCCACAAAAAATTTGAAAAGGCCCATCCACACCCTGCTACAGGCCCCTGTTACAACTTGCGACCTGGATATTGGGTCTACGTAAAAGTATCCTAGTGCAAATGCTCTTTGCAGCCACTGTGAAAGGGGCCTTATCTCATCCTTCTAACTATGTATACAGCAGTAAAGTGCACTAGATGCCAGTTTGGGACCATGCTTCCCACTGTCCAAAAAAACCTGGCTGACATCCACAGGACCAAATAATGACAGCATCACACCTTCTGATAATGTCACTAGGTCTCCTCCTTCTACTGCTTCTGATCGACAAGAGGAAAAATCTGTTCCTTTGAATGCTGCACCAACATGCCAATGACTTAAATGTTACAAATTGCTGGGTGTATAGACTTATGCCCCATAACACCAAGGAGGGGCATTCCAATGTTACCTGTTCGACTGATTCTGAATGCAAATTACTGTGAAAAATCAAACCTGGCATAATATTACGGACGGAACTAAAAATATCCTATCAATTGGCCACATCAACACGAGTTGATACTTGCTATACCAAAAACAAAACTCTGCCGGTGGGCTATATAGCAACTGCAATTACACTTGCAATGAAACTGCATTGGCACTTAAATTAAAATATGACTAAGAAAAAGGTAGGACAATGTCAAACAATCACTATTAGAGCTGCAAAAATCGTGCCTAGCCTAGTTTACAAAAAAAATCTGGCCTGGTTGCTATGTGGGGCAGATGATTCCAGGTATTTTTTCATTTCTTCTCTACACTGGCCAAAAGGTTGCAAAATAAAAAAAATATATAAACACATTCAGCTGAGCAAGCAGCTTTCTTCTTTCCACAGTATGGCAGACTTCGTACTACGAATGAAGTAAATCAGTTATTTATATTAGCTAAAATGGCTAACAAAACATCAAAACACATCCACATGGCAAATAGAAAATTGACTGATATTCGAGCCACAGCACTAAAAAACGAGTAGCCCTTGATTATGTACTAGCCTCGAAGGGTGGAGTTAGCTACTTAATTGAAAAATGGCTCTGCACTTTTGTTTGACACTTATTATGAGCAAAAAAAAGGTGGCTAATTTTATGAAACAACTGGGCATTAAATACAACTAAACCTGAGTCAGGCTGGATCTTGTTTGGGAGGAATATTTGAAAATGTTGGTACTAGTATAATGCAAAATTTGATTACCTTTGTCATAACTGTACTTTACATAGCGCTTTTATATTCTGTTATAAAAATCTGCTAATAGGCTGCTTTGTGAAAACGGTACACATGCTATGGTTGTACCTAAACAAAACAAATCTTCAAAATTTCCATTTCAGTCTCCTAGCAGACTTCATAAGTCTGTAAATAAATAAATTTAGTTATGAAGAATATCACTGATACGGTTCTACATAGTATCTGTGATGTCCATGTGATCGGTATCTGGGATGTCTATGTGATCAGTATCTGGGATGTCTATGTGATCGGTATCTGGGATGTCTATGTGATCGGTATCTGGGATGTCTATGTGATCGGCTCTGCACATTTGTAGCCTTTGCTTTTACACATGAATTCTTTCCATCATTCCATACTTCTGTCAAACCAAATAACCAAAATGTTAAGAAAACAGATATCTTTGAAGGCTACAAGCTGAAAAAAAGAATTTTGCATTTCAGATTTTTATACAGTAGGTCAGCAATTTTTGACCTTATGGGTGCCACCTGGTGGCTAGTAAAGAGATAAATGTGCATCCATCTCTCCAGCATCTTCAAACCACAGTGCTTTAAATGTCCCTTCTTTCCACTTGTACTTAGTTTAAATTCAACATTATGACTAGCAAATCTCATTCTTTGTAGCATTCCGATTTGCCTTTGTGCCTCAGATGCAAGTTTTTAACTTTACTAGCATTAATGTGGCATTATTCATATTTCTGTTCAGCAACATGCAAATTATTTTAATACCTGCTTTACTTTTATACATTTTAGTAAAATGTCCTTTTCTAGCACAGATTCTGCAAGACTGATTAAATGCGGGATAATTCTTTGTCATATTTATAGCTACAACTGGTATTCTCTAAACCCCATTTTGCATTCTCATATGGTTCTTTTCCTCATGTCCATTACTTTTATAACACTTATTCACATTGTTTCTCCATTTTGACATGCACTATCCTTTCTCTCTGATAAGTATACTAACTGTGTACAAGTCAGTTCACTTGCACTACACTCATCCAAAACTTGTTTCTTTTGCAAGCCTTTTCCATGTTTCATCACATGGCAAGCCACTGATTAGGGGCAAAGTAAGCAAAAAAAAAACCTTTCCTCTGACATTTTTGCATGCTATGTTTTGTAACGTCACGTCCCTGGTGCCTTCTGTCTCTTTTGATTATGACCTTCTGTGTGTTTAACAGTGAAGATCTCTCATCCTGTTTTTTTTTCAGACCACATTGGTCTAAAGTAACTTAAATACTGTCCTTTTTTTCAGTATCCTAAGAGAAAGTTTCACTTGTGACTGTTATACACTTGTTCTCTAGTTCCAAAATGTACTTGGAGTGAAAAGTGCATTAGAGCTGCCAAATGCCCATATATAGTGTGTGTCCACTTCATGTCTTCCCCACACCCCATGTCTGTTTTTTGCTTGGTGATCCAGGTTCCTTCTACACCCCAAAGATGAGGCATAAATGAACTGTTGTTCCTCCAACTTGATCATAGGCTTATTCATGTTTATGAGCATGCACTCAGTTCAGAATTATTTCTATACTTTGACTTTTCTAAGAACCTAAATTGGTTCAATTAGTAGTTGTAGAAAGAATGAATGAACTTCAGAGTATGAAGTCCCTCCAAAACACAATTGTTTGTAGACAAGCCTGCAGCTCCTGGCTTTGAAGTAATGCCTGACTTCTTCCTGCTGCCTATTCATATACTTTAAAAATTATTATGCAGCAAAACAGCTTTTTGATTCCAGCCGTCCTCACATTCATAGCAGTTGATGTACAGATCATACTGCACAAGGGTGGCATGTTTACTGGATGTGTGTAGGTCACTTATAAATATGTTAAAGATTAGATGCTCAGAATGGATCCTTGTGGCAATCCTACTGAAACAGGTTCAACCTATGAGCTACTGGAGAGGTAAGAATTTAAACTAGAGTTTATGCATGCAGTTTGAGCAAAGCATGCTTCTGAATCAACCTAGTATGGGAGATTGTATGAAATGCTTTTCACAGGTTGAAGAATACTACACATGTCAGGCTGCCTATGCTCCTGTTTTGGTTTATGTTTGTAATGAAACTAGGAATGACTGTGGTAGTACTATGATGTGGATGGAAACCATTTTGTGTGTGTGGTGGGATGGTACTGTCATCGATGAATTTGAGTAGTTGAGTTTTCTAGTACCTTGGATGGGGGCGGGGGGACAGAGTGGTAATTGGTCTCTAGGTGGAGAAGTCAGTTGAGTTTTTGCCTTTACGGAGTGGCAGAATGTATGATTCTTCCACGGGGCAGGTAAGTGGTTTTCTTTTAAAGAGTAGTTAATTTGAACTAATATTGTATACACTATGGCATCTGCTGTTACTTTGATGTATTCTACTGGTAAGTTATCAGGAATTAGAATGGTAGTTTTTTTGTTAGAGGAGGAGCTATTTGATAGTGCAGGTGGGAAAAGAACAGATTCATTAGATGAGCTGGAGATAGTGTTAATATTGTAGAGGTACATTATTTTAATAGTGAGGTAACTATCTATGAAATATGAATTGTGGTGCCACTCTAACCGATTTTGAGCCTGTGGAGGAATAGCTTGGGTCATGTGACCAGGGTGCAGAAGGTGGTTGATTGAAGACCAGAAGAGTTTGGAGTTGTTTTGATTTGCATGCTGAAGATTCATGAAGTAAGCCTTATTGTCGTATTTTGCTTTGTGCTTAGTTTTGTTTTTAAGGTGCTTACAGGTTTGGAGATTAGGTTCAGGTCTGGTTTTTAACCAACATTTCCATGCTTTGTCTTGTTGCTTAAACAGTCATTGAGCTTGAGTGCATTTGATTTCTTTAGCTCTAATATGCAGACGTAAGTTTAATACATTTTGGAAAGTTGTGTTAAGGAGTAATCTTCCTTCATCCAAAGGGATTGCATGCAATGGTTTCCAGTTACGTAACTTTAGACAGAGATGAAAATATCTTTGTGGAAATTGTGTAGGTTTCTTACTTGGTTATAACAATGCTGCCTGTGCATGTTGGACTGATCGCAGATGGTAAAAGTTGGAGTGTGGTCATTATGGTTGTTAAGAAGAGAGTCTCTTGATACAAGGTACTTAGGGAGTGTTTGTCAGGATACAATTTAATAGACAGAGTTATCTTTTGTCTTTTTATTATATCTGTCAGGTGTGGAGATTAGCTGGGTAATGTCACACAGGTTTATGGTGAAACATGAGTCGTCATAGGTAACTATTTGCCAGTCAGTCTGTTGACATCCCAAAGGACTACAGTTTCTTGCTGGATCACTTCTAATACTTCAAATACAAGAATAATGTTACCCTGGAGTATGCATGCACCAATCAAACTTAACTATGGATGTACAACTGTGGCCACGAAGGCTTCAGTATTAGCGGAAAGTGGGAGGTCTAGAGGAATAGAGCGAGCGCTCCAGTATGTTCGGGTAAATAAGAAGCTATAATACTGTAGTGAGGTGGTTCTACAATGGTTACAAATAGTCAATGTTTCAAGAATGTACGTTTCAATTAGTTTGCTGAGGAAGGATGCAGAGCAAGTTTTGCAGACCCAAAAGCTAGTCCTGTTCTTTCTCATATATATTAAACAGTTTTTACTTTCTGAAGTCGTATCCTGACACTGTTTCCACTTCAGTTTCAGTGGTGTTTTTTTTTGTTTTTTGTTTTTGGGGGGGGGGATTTTCGAATTTACTTCCATGCAGCTGGTTGTGGCTGCATCTTGGTTTGTTTAGATTATTTTAAGAAACGATGTATAAATGTGTTCAAGCACCAGTATCCATTTCCATGGACAGTTTATTAAATACAGACACAATCAATTCCTTTTGTTTTAGGGAACATACTGAAAATACTAGCCAAGCAGAGTCTTTTTCACTTGCTTGTCTGTCTCCCATGTATTTAGTAGTTTTATGAAAACTATTTCTAGTCTTGCCTTTCAAGTGCACTATACTGTGGCATGTGCATTTTATATATGCCAATTTTTTTCTCGGCTGTGGTATTCAGCTTCTTTACATTTACAGGCTTTTTTTTTTTTTTTTTTTTTTTACTGCCAACATCAATAATACACGTTTTACTTCCAACATCAATAATAAACCTTTTGCAGAATAGCATCAAGATGCTTGCTTTTTCAAGTGTTGATTATCTTGGTCTGCGGCTTCCAAACAAATCCAGAAACATTAAATTCAGAAAGTGTTTTTGCTGACAAGTTTCATTGGGAATGTTACTCATAAATCCATCTGAATGCTTGATTCAAACTAAAAATAAATCCACAGTTCATAGCACCATCTCAGTTTAAGAATACATTCATTGCATTCACCATTATTTTAGATCTCTGCTTACAATGATTAACATTAATTTTTTTACCACTACCAGTAATTTCATCTCAACTGCCCTCCCAATATTTTTGTGATCCGTTTCTATAGTTTATCAAGTCTTTATGGCTGAACCAAACTTTAGTGATCCATATATACACACTTCTCTAAAACAATTACTCCACAAAAAATGGTCAGTATATGCAGAACCTTGGCACCACTGCAGATTTAAATTCTTTGATTCTTCCAAATGAAACTAGAAAATCTTGTGATTTTCTTTTTTTCTTGTGGGGGGGGGGTATGCTGTAAGCCTTAAAGAAATGCATTCTGAAAATTAAAGGACATGAAGCCAGTTTCCCGAAAAGCAAAGACTGAACACAAGATATACTGCACACAAACTCACTTTTATAGTGCTACAGACAATACTCAATAACCACACATTCACTGCAATCCTAAATCTTAGCAAATAGCGCAAACACCAGAACACGGATAGACTATAAAAGAAAGACAAGACATGCACAAATGAGCCTAAAGGGAAAAAATGGAAGATATTCTAAACATTATCAGAGATGATGACAAACCCTCAACTTGTTCCACTGGTAAGAATCAACAAGTACAGGTGGAAAACAAGTTGATGGTGTTGCGGGGCTGTGGATGACTGCGTGCTTAACATAAAAGGAAGGGCAGTCGCCAAGTTCTACGGTGCAGTTCTGGACATCAAATGAAAACATTTGGTATGTAAAGAGTGTATACTGTTCACCACTAACCCTAGCAATTTACTGCTTTGAAATTACTGAAAATGTGAATAATGTAATAATTCAAAAATGCGTGTTCTAGTTTGCAGAACATGGCAGTTGTGTGGAGCTTTTAATTCCACCTCTCCTTTTTTATTGTAATAGTGCAGATCAATGAAAAGACAATGCAGTCAAAAACCTGCTGACACCATGAATGTACTTTAATACTTTGTAAGCTTGGAACCTCTTGTTGCCACAAATCTTTTGGAAAACTTTTCTTACCTTTATGAAACAAAATGGTGTCCAAGTCATATTTTTCTATATGGAAAACACTGCAACACACTGTACTAAAATTCTCTTGCTCTTTTACAATTAAATTTCCATCAATATGTACAGCACAGCAGAAGCCTTGATATTCATTGTACTGTCCTTAACACGTCATCTGAGATCCACCTCTATTGGTTGTCTGTTTCTGGTCACTACTCTGCTCCCCATCTCTTTTCTAGTATACCCTGTTTTTACTGAAGACATTACCTGTGATGGTTTTACCACTAAAAATGTAAAGAATTACCAGGCTCAATGGAAACCATTGCTTGGATCTAATCAAACCAACTACAGAAACACAGTGCCTCAACACAACCTGCTTTACCTAGTTTCCAAATTAAATTGAAAATGTGTCAATTAGCAACACTTCCTACATCACATGAAAACTCAAAATCCAAAAACCATACCACCCCAAGAAACAAGTCATCTTTCAACTCCCCAACAGTGAGCTTTGCCTCCGTTTCAAATGCCAGACTCCAATATACTATACAAACAAAATTTTCCACAATAGAAAACAAATTCTTCTTTGGTTTACCCAGCCAAGGAACTCCACTCTATTTAGAAGTGTTTACTTGATGCACTGCTGTTATAGGTCCTTTATCACCCCCATACAACCTCTACAAGTGTTGTTTTCAATCATGCCTCAGAATAAGGCATGCTAATTAAGGGGGGTACAACTCTTATTCATGTTTGCATTTGTTTACATCTTCCTAATACTCCACAGTAAAGTTTCTGTAAGACACTACTGATGCAGCTCACAACCCAAGCACACAGTTCAGCATCTGTTTTTTTCTCAAACCTCCATAGGTACAATGTTACAGAAGCTCCTGTATGCAAAACTTGTATCGGTGATTGAGCTATTAAAGTGTTTTGCCCACTTCAAAAAATAAATAAATAATTTCTATGAGGCCCATGCTGAACTGGCAGGGTAAGCTAATCATTCAACCATCTGGATTCAGGAATTAACATGTGGAACCAGACAGAAAGGCCAAGGAAAAGGAAGCAGCCTATGATCTGATCTGCTCAATTTTCTCTCTGGAGAGAGGGGTTGTTGGAATCCTGTTGCTTTTCAGACACCTTAGGGCTTAAGGTGATCACTTCATAAGTTCAAAGGAGGTTACTAGGCTAGCGACCCTACAGCCTTTACAAACCTAACCATGTTAATCCCAATTATCCCCATTTGTTCTTTTTGGGTAGTTCACAGAAGACATTTATGAACAAAGCAAGTCTGTGATCAACACAAGCTACCCCTGTCCACAAGGGACAAGGGTGCCACCCCACAGGTGAATTTGCAGTCTCCCATCCAATTATCTAGGTTGCATTTGAAAAGGGTTGGTGAGGAGCTCTGCTTTACGTGAATAGAAGGCTATTCCAGAGAATCAACAGTCTCTAGGAGACATATCTGTCTTTCTAGCACGTTCTGTAATGTCACAAACTAGGTTGGCATCCCTAGAGCGAGCGACTCTTGTGCCATTTAATTTGTGGATGTGCAGCATTTCCATTAGAACAGGGTAGGAGATTGCCCTACAGGCCAGGCACAAGTCATCTTTCAGCAGCCAATAAGATGCACAGAAAAGTGACAGGGCTTTCAGCCTGTCCACGTAGGTCATGATTTGGAGTTTCTATATTTTCTTAGTGGGAAATCTGTGAGGTCTCTCCAGCTGCTGCAGATGTCTGATGAGGTACATGCAAAAGGGTGCATTATACTCTATTAGTGGTCTGATGACGGTTGAGTACAGTGAAGTTATAATATCCCTTGACCTGGATGCTATGGCCTTGCTTATGAGGTGAGCTACAAAGATGGCTTTCCTTACCACTGTGGAAACTTGGTGGTAAAAGTTCAGATTGCTAGCAATCTGTGTACCCAAGTCTCACAAAGCTGGGTTGGAACTCGGGAGGGGGGGGGTGCTGTCAATACTGTAATTTGTAGGGAATTCTGTTTTGCCATAGGGAATAATAATGCATTTTCCTGCATTTAGTTTTACACCATGGCTTTGGCACCAATCATTTGTGCTAGCCCTTCTTGTAATATATGTTGACATCATTGAGGGACTCTATGATTGCTCCCAGTTTGCAATCAGCAAACTTGTTGAGCCAAAGGCAGTTTACTATGGTCTGGACTTCTGAGAAATAGATGCCAAACAGTAAGGGACCCATCACAGACTCCTGCAGTACTCCACTGGTGATGGGTCTACTGGTGCAGGTGCAGTCACCAATTTTGACAGTGTGCATTCTGTTGATGAGCTAATTAGCTACCATCTAGTAAACACAAGGGTCAATCCCCTAACTATGAGAGTTTCTCAACTATGCTAGAGTGGGGAATTGTGTTGAAAGCCTTGGCAAGGTTGAGATGTGCAGTCTTAACTTCGCCCATGGCCTTCATGACATTCTCAAGTCTACCAGGTTTAACAAGCACGATCTACCCTTATCAAAACCAAACTGAGCTAGGCCCACCGTTTGGAGGTTGCCTATATCCTTGTTGATAAGGCCCATGATGATTCTTTCCATGGCCTTACAGATGAGGCCAGTGAGACCTATAGGTCTGAAGTTCCCAGGGTCAGCTGATGGCCCCTCTTTGTGCAGGGAGATTATTGTTGCTGTTCTCCATTCTGGATGAACATAGCTAGTTCTCAAGCTATGATTAAAGAGAACACCAAGGGGGTCTACTAGGTCTTGTTTTAGATTGTTTGGTAAACAATCTGAGATATTATCTGGTCCCATTGAGGCCATGTTTTTGGCCTTGGTGAGCACAGAGATGACCTGTTCTCTACAGATACTAGAGGCAGAGGGCTCGTATCGGGTATGTTTTGGGATATGTTTGGTGGAGATAGTGAGGAAGTTTGCAGTGAATGGGTCAGCAGGTTGGCAATATCTTCTGGTGAAGTACGAGGAATCCCATCTACAACCAGTTTGGCACATAGCTGGGCGATCCCTTTTAGACTTTGGACCTAGTTAAAGAATGCTTTAAGATTATTCTTGGCTAGAGATGTGATTTTAGTTTCATAATTTGTTTTAGAAAACTTTACAAGATTTCTGATTTTCTTGTTTAGTCTTATGAGAGAACTCTTCCTCTACAGAATGACAGCCCTCTTGTTTTTGGACAACAGTTTCTTCTTCTTGCTATATAATCTGTTTATGCTTGAAGTCCACCACAGCATCTTGTTATTATGGGAAGACCTGGTTTTGATCCAGTCAGGTATAGCAGAGTTTATGTGGTCACTCAAGTGTTTGTACAGGACATTTGCATAGTGATGACGGATGTCTGCAACTGTGGGTGGTATGAAGCTTTTTTTATACCATCAGTTAGTAGACTAGTTAACTTGGGTAAAGTTTATTTTACAATTTTTGTTCCTGTGAGTATGTCAGTTCCACTAGTTACTTCAAACGAGACTGATTTGTGGTCTGATCTAACCAAGGAGGGCATCACGCATGGGGAAGTACAGTGACACCCCATGTTGCTGAGTACTACATCCAGAACATTAGAGCCCCTAATAGGAGTGCAGACCATCTATTCCAGAGAATTTGTGTTAAAAGTCCAGGAACCTCTGGGTGAGCGTGTTTTTGCTAGTGTATGTCCCCCAGTCTATGGAAGGATAGTTGAAATCATCCATGACTATGGTGTTGGGCTGTATGAGGGATTCCAGTAAATCAAGGTAGGTAGTGTGCTTATCCTGGTAGGGGATCTAGAGCTAGCAATGATGTGGTATGGTACCTTCTTAACTGTTAATTGGACAGAGAGTAGTTTAAGAGAGTCAAATGTTTGACCAGTCTCGAAGTGCATTTGGTTTTAATGAAGATGGATACACCTCCATCTTTGGTTCCTTCACACTCATTTTGAGGTCTCAATGTGTAGAAGGCATTGTAGCCATGCATGGTTGGGGTGCTCTCAGCAGCCTTGAACTGTGTCTTGGTAATCGCACAGACATCAGCATCTTAACAAGGTGAAGAGTGCTTCCAGGGAGTGTAGTTTCATGTTTAAACTAGCATTACGCAGCATGAACCTGAGTTTGTCTTGATTAGACTTTGTTACGCTGGAATTTTTTTGTTTTGACATTGTCTAAAAAGACGAGGGAGGCAAATGCCTTTCCCAGTATCCAAAAGCCTAGGGGGAACAGGTGCAGACCATCTCTAGCAATGAAGTGAGGTCTGTCTGCTGTGACCTCCCAGGCTAACAGATATTGGATCCCCCTGGACTAACACCAGAAGCTGAATCTATTGTTGAAGTCAATCATTTTTTGTTTATATTGTGGCATCATCCTGGGTGAGGGTAGGATGCTGTTTATGGTGTCTAGGACACAAAATCAGAGAGTTCTGTCATGTCTCTCTTCATGTAGTCCAGACAGGTACATCTTGAGTCATTCACTCCACAACATGGACTATGACAGAGTCACAACAATTCTTTTTTTTGAGTGCATGCGTGATTTGTTGGAGCCTGGCACCAGACAAGCAAGCTGACCATGACCACCTCCTTTGTCCAGTCTGCTGCAGGGGACATCTGTGCATGTCACTATAAAGTCGCCTACGACCAAGATATTTTGCGTGTTTTGCCTTAGGGGCTTATTTCTTGAGACACAGGTGTGTGGGTTGATATGTGTAGTGGTTATCATTTTGCTTAATGGCAAGTGTGGGTGGTGTGCATTTGGGAGGTCAGTGTTCTTTTGTAAGGCTTTTAGTGAGTACCTCCACATATGTGGGTTTATGTGTCATGACCTTATTTTGTGTGAGAGGTGAGGTTTGTGTGAAAGGTGAAGCGTGTGTGCAACCTGTTTGATTTCTGGTTTGTTTTTACGTGAGAGAATTGACTCCAGTTCCAGTGTATTTGCCTCTTTCACACAGGGTGTTAGTTTGTTTTAGGAATAAATGGTTGTCAATACACATGAAGAAATTGCTACAATGCCTCAAGATGCTCATATCAATCAAGCTGGCAGGAGAAATGATGCAAAACTGCTCGTTCATTGTGGCAGGATTTTTCTGAATGTGGTATTGAGAAAGAAGTGGGCTAGCTGGAATTGGTCACAAATAGCAAAACTGAAGCAGTAATTCAACTAAATACAGTTAAAGTACAGTGCTGGCTTAAATATACATATTTTTCAATTTTTTTTTTCAGTGGATGCCTTGGATTTCAGTACAGATGCACTCCAGACCTCTGGATAAAGTTGCCAAACACTGAGCAGCTCTGGTAAAATGAGCACAAACACAAAGCTTATACACAGGCAAATTTAAACAATTTTAAACACCACTACCAATAGGAAATCCACTGCTGCCACAAGGGTACAAGGAGGCCCCTTTAATGTGAGACGGCTGGTTTAAGAGCACAGTGATACCAAACAGTCTAGATTCTGAATCTAGTCTATGCTATGTAAGGCAAGGAAACAATTTCCAGATGTGAATAAGTACGACAGAGTTGCTTAAAGGTCAAAGTGAGAGTGTTTAGTAGTATACTATTAGATGACCTCCAGTAGTACAAACCTCTGCACAAACTGGCAGCTCTTCAAGCAGCTGTAAACAGTGGGAGAGCATTTCCTATACAGGATTTTAAACTGGAGAAGTTTGCCTATAGGCAGACCCAGGAGAACTTTGGCAAACTCAGAACAGCTTTTTCAGAATACTGTTAAAACAACCTAAGAGTAGTGCAGTAACAAACAGATGGAGCCTCTATAACAAGTGCAGACTGAAAAACAGTGATAAATTCAACAAAATCAATAAAGGCAGCACAGAAGTGTTAAATATCACTGAAACAGTTACATCAAGTGCAAAAAATATATACTTATATCATCTCTGTAGTTCCAGATTGTTTTAGAAACAATTCAAGTCTTGTAGTCACTGGTGCCTAAGCCAGGAACAAGGAAGCTCTGAACAAATGAGCACAATCTCACAAAAATGTAAGGCTTTTATACCAACAGGATGAATGACTTTTATAAAGATAAACCCTCAGGCCAATCAGATAAAAACACACTACGTCATCAACCAGTAGTTCCCACCTTGGAGGAGTTGAATTTAGCTCTCTGCTTCCACCAAAGTGCAAAAGAATCATCCCAATGTAAAACAAACTGGCTTTGAGCTCAAGTTAAAAATTCCTGCAATATCAGGAATCCTTGTGATACAGGCTTGTCATTTTAAACAGAGCAACGTCCTGTTTCTTGACATTCAGTCACATGTTTGATGTCTTGTTAAACATGCTCATTTCTAAACTGTTTCAATGATCTATGCCAAGTCTCTGGTAGCATAGAAACTACTGATAAAGCATATGCAAAAAATACAAGACAAATCAGTGTTGGACTTGCACCGTCTGTTATTTTTGTGCTTTTATACCTACTAAAAGGTAAAAATGTATTAAAATTTTAACCTGAATTCCAATAATAGCTGTTGGTCTCAGCTTTAAATTGCACTAAGTTTATTACTGTAAACAGCATTACAGCCTAAACTGTTGCCGTTTTGTATTCATTTTTCATTCCAATGTTTTGCTGTGTGTGAACAGTCACTTCTTTTGGTTTAGCTCTTCAGTTGTTCAGAAGTCACTAGATACCCAACTTAAGTCATTTTCTTTTGTTTACCCTTTTTACTAGTCACCCAATTAATTTTGCACTCCACATTTAGAGTGACATCTTGCAATGAATAATGAAGCGACTCTTATTATATTTACTACATTCCTAGTCTTGATTTTAGGTCCAGTATTAACTCCACATCCCTAGTTATTAATAGATAAGAATGGAAAATCACCACTCCATAACTTCAAAATATCAGTACCTTAGAAAGCGTCTTACTCTGTGGTAACCTTTGAGTTAGTAACTAAGCAGCAAGGATAGGGAGGGTGGGGTTCCACACGTCGGGGGGGGGGGGTTGTGGGGCTTCATCACTCCCAGACACTCAATTTGATGGCATTACACTAGTTTTGAAATCTGTTGCATTAACCACCTGATTTTTTTTTAACACTGAAACTCAGAAGTACAGGTCTCACTCTTTCACTAGGAAGTCCATTTTTTTTAAATGCACATACACTTTACAACAGAAAACAAAATACCTCCAAAACACACCAGAGTTTATAAGCAGGATATTCGTGATACCTTGCACTATCAGAGAGTCCATGGTTTATCTTTTGCAAATTTCAACAACTACTCCTGCATTACATTTATCATCAGCATCATATCTCTGGACCTAGCATATAACTTCTACATCAACACATTATTTTAGATCATTATCCATTTATCAAAGCACACTCAATTAAATGATTTGTTTACCCATTCAACACCACAATTTTAGGAAATCATTTACAGTACAAACTGTAAAACAGTACTATTTACATTTAATAACTTCAAAAGATATGCTGCAATCATCATGTTATTTTGCATAAGATTCTGCGTAAAATCATCTGCAACACGAGTGGAACTGCATTCAGCGGCACAATTAAGTTGCTATTAAATTGACAAAATTAGTATAGCAGATTCAATAAACCCTACACAGTCTGCTAACACTGTGTGCATCGCACTGCACATGGTAGTGCACTGCTTTGTATTCAGTAAGCGGTTCTACACAGAGTGTAGGATCGCGCAACCAAGGTAAACACAGTGGCATGCTAATTAGCCTACAATTTAGCTGCTTATACTGTAATCAGACAATCCAACCCAGCACTGGGGGGTTCAAATTGTTTTATCATGGTGTGGATGGCAGGAGAAATGGGGTAGGGTTATACTAAAGGAACAATATGCCAAGAGAGTTTTTTACGCGTGTGAAAGTGTCTGACCGTGGATGTTTATGAAGCTCGAAATTGATGGTGTAATGATGAATGTTGTTAGTGCATATGCTCCTCCAAAAAAAGTGGAGAGAAAGAAAGAGAAAAGTGAGTTGAGTGAAGTGAAGTGTGTTGGAGGGTGTAGTGAGAGGGTGAGAGACGAGAGAGGAAGTTATAGGAATTTAAGTGTTGGTGAATGAACAAAGGATGGACATGGCTGTGGTGAATACGATTTTGAAAGTGTAGTTAAGCAGCATAGATTAGTGGTATGTAGAATGACGGGGTGTGAGAGAAGAGGAGGAGGAAAAGCTGTGCCAAGTGGATTAAATGGTGGAAGGTGGAAGTTAAAAGGGTGATTGTGAAGTGGGAGTTTAGGGAGAAGAGCACTGGGCACTGGGGAGAGGTGGAGGAGTTACAAAATAAACAGCAGTAACTAGCAGAACTACTGCTAGGAAGGTGCTTGTGGTGTGGACATCTGGACAGACAGAGAGGAGGGAGGGAGGTGGTGGAAGTGGTGGTGGAGAGAATACAGGGGAGGAGATACAGGAGAGGAAGAGGCTGGCTAGAAAAGAGTGGGATTGTCAAGAGATGAAAGAAGAAGTAGAGATGGTATAAGCAAAGAGAGAGGGCAAAGAGAGGTGGCAAAGCTAAGGATGGGGCATATGGAGGTTGTCACGAAGTTGGGATGACTAAAAAGAGGGACCAGAAAGGACCTGTACCGAGCTGGACAGAGGAGGGTGCAGCTAAAAGATATAAGGGGTGTGGGGGTGATAATGGATAGAGAGAGGGAGAACAAGAGGGAGAGAGAGGAAGAGTTGAGAGGAGGATTTTTGAGAGAGATGAGAGAGAGAGAATGAGAGAGAGAGAAGGTTGGATGATGTGGGAGATGGACAGATTGAAGAGGAGGAGGAAAACAGATTAGCAAGGAGGGCAGCTAGGAAAGAAGTGAAGAGGATGAGAAGGGATGATGGGTGGGTGGGATGAAGCATAGGAGAAATGGCAGTGGAATTTCTAACTAGATTGTTTAATGAAATTTTGGAAAGTCAGATGCCTGAGAGAGAGTGGAGAAAAAGTGTTTTGGGTACCTATCTTTAAGAATAAGGGTGATGTGCAGTAACAGACTTGGAGAAAATATGACACAGGGTGCCTAGAGAAGAGTTGTGTATTTGTATGGAAGTGGGGGAGCAGAGGAGAAGTGCGTAGAGTGTGGTACAGGATATCACGTGGGTAGTGTGTGAGGACTGACAGACTGCAGTGGGGAGTGACAGATTAAGGTGGAAAGAATATATGTGTGTAAATGAGAGGGAGGGTAGAGAATGGTGGAGATGCAGGAGTAGAGGAGGGTGTGGGGTAAAGGTTAGTTTAAGTTACAACAGTTGACATGTGCTGAGGAGGGATGATGGGGGTATATGAAAAAGAATGATAGGGATGGGAGCTGCAGGTAAGAGGGAATAGAGAAGATAAATACTGTAATCAGACAATCCAATTCAACAAGCTATAAAGCAACTGTGTAGACTCAGGGCTGGTTTTCCCTGCAAATTTCAAAACCTACTGGAATAGAAAGGCAGTAAGGAGTCTACACAGAAAGAATGTTAGGGGCTTCTGTTGCTTTAATTCATGTGTATGTGCAACACAGTGAAGTTAATGCTGCCAGGAAGGAAGAGAGTTTTCAGACCCCCAGTTAACTTATCACAATCTGCATGATGTGGAAACTGTAGAGCGCTACAGAGTAGATAGAGATGCACTACAGGAACTCTGCAACCTCTGTCACCCTCAACTCAGACCCAGGGCAAACCTAGGGAAACCCATACCAGTGGAGACAAAGGTAAGTGAATTTTAGCTACAGGAACCTTGCAGAGACCAACAGGGAACATGCTGGTGTGTCACAGGCATCAGCATCCAGGATCCTCCATCAGTTCCTGAATGCTATGCTCCAACATGCCAGTGACCACATATATATTTTCCCCATACTCCTGAGGACAAGGCCACAAACATGCAGGACTTTTACCTTGTAGCACACCACCGTGAAGTACTGGGTGCCACAGTGTGTACACAAGAAAGTATCTACATAAACAGAAAGGGCTTCCCACTCTATTAACTGCCAAGTCATGTGTAATGCTAAGGGAATCATCTTGAAGGTTTGTGGTGGCAATCCAGGCAGTTACCACAACTCACATATCTGTCACAGCTCCCAACTGTATCACATGTTCACTAGGGGTGATATTCCACAGGGTTATTTACTGGGGGATCCAGGTTATGCACTAGAACCATGGCTGATGACACCTATCAGAAATGCACTCACCCACTGAAGAACACCATGATGAGGCACATGCTCAAACCAGAACTATCGGTATGTGTTTTTGGGCTGCTGACGTTGCGGTTCTGGTGACTAGATACATCTGGGGGAGTCCTGCAGTACAATCAATGTACATGTACTGAAATCTTCACCATCTGTGCCACGTTACACATCATCCTGAAAAAGCAGCTTAAACAGGATCAACAAGGGAAGGGGCACACATCCCACCAGCAAAGGCAAGGTCACCACAGCCACACACAGGCGAGGAGTCAGAGGGGAAACCTGCTGTGGATCTAGGCAGACGCAGGCGTGGCTCAATAAGCCCTCACATTGGCTAATAGGCAATGCCTAGTACACTCACTCACCACCTAAGGGGCTAATACACACACATACATATAATAACGTTGATGCCAGGCAATGCTCACAACTTTTACCTACCCAAATGGCAGTGTACTCCTAGCATCAGACAGACTCAAGCCCTAAACTAAAACTGCAGCAACTGTTGGATTTACAAGCTAAGAGTTGAACCTAGAGTGTTAAAACAGAATTGTGTAACAATAAGAATGAATGGCATATCCTTGCATGTTGTTACTTGGTAATGTAAGCAGGTTCATAGGTAGGTACTAAGGCCATCAGCTCTGGGGCCTATACAAACCCAGCCAAAAAGGTACCCTGGCTTTTGCCACCCAAGAAAATTATTTTCCTGTGCCACTGTCGAGCACAGCCACAGAGGTAATCCCCGGGGTGAGTAAAAGGTGGGCGATTTGAACAGCAATGACGAACATGTGACAGCAGAGACTTATGAGAATACATGTGTCCTCTATCAAGTAATAGGCCTCAGACATCAAAGATTCAGACATTCATACCTCTCAAAAGTACTGATGGTCACCAAATGTCCTCAGTTCGGCCTCATACTTTTGCGCTAGAAAATATTAGAGAAAAGTTAGAAAGTAACGAGATACATTTCAGTTTCAGACTGCACAACCCTCAAAAGATTCTTAAAAATACAGATACAGAAAAACTGTTTAGATCCTAACTTGCTAACACCTAAATATGTCAAAGTTTAATTAGCAAAACAGCACCACAAATACAGATAGTTATACTAAGCACTAAATCAGCTATGCCTCCTGAGCATCAGACACAAAGCTTATGTATCACTGAATCCAAAGGATAGAAAACAAGGATATGGCACAGTTATCACTTGCAGAGGGTAGTGTGTGTGTGTGTGTGTGTGTGTGTGTGTGTGTGTGTGGATGTTAGGAAGCCTAGGCTGACAGAAAAGATGAGTGAGTGCATGTGAGTAAGAAGAGAAGCAAGCAGGCAGACATTTGGATAAGTTAAATGGCCAGTGAAACAGAATGAGCGTTAAGATTCATGGCTGAAACATGTAACTGGTGTGTGTGTGTGTGTGTGTGTGTGTGTGTGTGTGTGTGTGTGTGTGTGTGTGTGTGTGTGTGTGTGTGTGTGTGTGTGTGTGTGTGTGTGTGTGTGTCTGCAAGAACACAGTCAAGCTCTGTGTTAGCTCTACATCTTGGTATGCAGGACAGGTATGAACTTGTGCATGGTCGAGGTGGCAGTTCATCATTGTCATACATGACCACAAGAAGGTGCTCTGCCAGGAGCTGCACTGGCATGGCCACGCCCATGGTCAAATGCACTGCTGCAACATGAACCTGACTGATGTTTACTGAATTAGCTCCCCTCACGAGGACGCCCATGACCACAACCCCATGGCCTGCCACATCTGGGTGTGGACACCTCAACCACTGACAGAGCAGTGGAAGTAGTGCCACTATGGGAGCATAATCGAGCACTGCCATGTCAGGTAACAGACGATGTGACTGACCTACATCCATGTGGATGCAGTCTCCCTCCCAGCAGATGTTCCACCACAGACACCACCTGTTCCAATGTGTCATGATCTGATCAATTGAATCAGCAACACAGTAGAGGCAGCCAGCCTGTGCATCATCTGCAACCCTAGGCATTTCTCTGGAGGACCTATTGAAACATGTCTGCACCTCCATGACAGCCCTAAACATACACCGAGTGGCATGAGAAGACAGCAGACTGGCTCCTAACAGCCCCAACAAACCTCCTGTGTGGGACTTTGCCCACACTTTGGCTATGGCCAGAGTCAACAGGCACTGAAGCCACAGTAACCATACTGACCTGATCAAGTGTCTCACCCTCCACCTGTCCAATATCTAACGGCTCACTGGAATGGGTTGGCATAGGCCTACTGGCTGTGCCCAATGGAATTACAATGTGACTCAATGTCAACCTCAGTGCCAGATTCAACCTCTGCACCCCTCAACTCTGCCTCTGTTTGGCCAGCATCATCACAGTCTACTAATACTCCAACATCAGGTGGTAGGAGTCCCACACTTCCACTAAGGATCACCTGTGATAATAAGCAACAAACACAGGAAAAAGATGAATATCTACACTACTATTGTCCAGTATATGCTAACAAACTAAATATTTATTTGAACTGCTTATCAGTACCGATATAAAAACGTTTGGCTTACCATGTGTAGATGAGTGTAGGCTCCCCTATGCTGGATGGTCCTTGAAGAAGTTAAGAAAAAGGTAAGGACATCATCATCATCAGAAAGAAAACTAACACAGGGAGTTAAAACTTTTTGCCCTTTATATGTACAATAACAATAATTTTAACAAGCACTTGGATGACATGTCCACCCCAAGCCCATGTGTAATCAACCAGAATGTGTTGCTAACTGTATTAGTCTACAACTATCCCCCCAAAAACCAAATTTAATGTTAAACAGAACTTAAGTATTGCTGTTAATATTTTATTATACAAGACATATTTAACAATTCAGACAGGTAAGCCTACCTGGAAGCTCCTCTTGTGACATACCTGTCCATCCTGAAACAGCAGCACCAATGTCAATGGCAAGCTGTTGTGCACTTTCCAGTGAGCTGTCTGGATCCCTGAGAGGCCAGGAACTCTTCATTTGGTTGTCAGTGGTGGCTCTGTAGCAGCCCCCCCCCAGTAGTCATCCATTCACAGGCCATGTGCACACGTTTACCACAAAACATTCCATTTTATATAATTGCATTTCAAGTCTACCTGTGGACAACACTTCCCTAGAGGTGTGTATGGGCCATCCTAGAAGACCAACATCCCTGTGTTATTGACAATATAGGAAATTTACATATTACAGAAACAACAGAAGAACGTACAGAGTAAAACAGTTGTAACATTAGCACCTGTGATGACAGTTAAAGCTGTACATCTGAGAAAGTAAAATGCCCTGACAAACATTTCTATACCATCAGTACAATTTTAAGAAATGCATACAGATAAGAGTAGCATTTGCTAATGCATATATTAAAATATTTTTCTTAATGACACTTCAGCATATGCAGTATACAGCTGAAAAATGCAAGCATATCTTATGAAGATCAGTAGTCTTCTTTGCAGATAAATCTTAAAGTAATTTCTTCTTCTGTGTTATCCACACAAGTATCCTCACATTCAGGTTCCTAGATACACAGTTCCATTTTTATAGATTCAGGGCTTTGAGCATGGTGAAGTAGCAAATGAGGTGTGAACTCAGAAGTGCTGAATCCCAAATGCTTGGCTCTGTGTAGCAAATGTAAACATAGTGCAGGCACTCACCTCAGTGTTTTTTGCTAATGGATTGCAACTGTGAATGATTACTGGTAGAGTGAAGGAAAACACAACAGCAATTCAGACTCCCCTACCTCCAGTGAGTGTGTCATCCAGGTTAAACTTACAAAGTGTGCAAGTAATTGGATCAAGATTTTAAATGCAAGCAAGCAGCAGACATTTCAGTTTGTTCAGTAACATCCAACCTTCCCATCATTTCTTGACAACTGCACATGATTGCCATTTAATATCCTCACACATTTTAAGGACAATAAAACAGCATGCCCAACAGATTGCATGTCTCAGATTACTGGTCAGATAAGACAAGAATGAGCAACAAACAGAGATAAGACAGAACTGCATTTATACAAGCAATAGATAGAACAGGTTGTGTGATAACTGTACATGTATTAATTTCAGAAGAGCATTAACAACTGTCACATGTTTTGTTAGTACTGTGGATGATGCAGTCAGTTGTATGCAGAATGATATTAGTTCCCTGCTGCAAAGCTGTTTGTGTTGCAGAGGAATAAGACACCCTTTATTGTGTTTTGAAGGTCAATCGGAGTGCCTTCAAATCTAGACCTGTGCAAAAATATTTCATATGTACCAACATAAATTTTGTAGTGTTGTTTATTTAATACATTTCTTCATTTCAGCTAGTTTTCCCTTTTTTGTGTTTTTTTCTAAATGCCAGTGTTTGCACAGTGTGTGGCTTAGTGAAAACAAGGGGGAATGCAGAAACGAACGTCATGTTTAGCTGTGCTTATCTTGTTTGCTCGCTGCTTAGCATTGAGCAAATCTGGACTAGTGGCCTAAGCAGACAGAACACCTGTAGAAAGGGTGTAGACAGTGTAAAGGTCAAAAAGGATACACTGTTGCATTTTTTGCTTTCCACTGCACGACACTGCTAAGCCACGTTGCATGGTGGTTAGCAAGTTTCACCAACACCTACAGCTATGAAACACAGTCAATTTAAAATGGATGCACCTATTAATTCTGTTAGGCACTGCACAAACACTAAGTGGCGCTGAGTGGTAGCTAACACACAGAACTTAAGAATAGAGAATTATGCAAATGTTATTTAACTATTTCTGTGGCAGCAGGTTTAAATGCAGGGTTGTGATACAAATGGTCCTGGGTTCCAATACAGGAAGTGTAACATTTTTACTGCTGTGACAGTCCAGTTCATAGCAATGAACAGGAAAATATACAAGTATTACTGCAATATTCCTGTGACAGCACATGTAAGTGTAGGGCTGCCATACACATGGCCCTTAATATATGAAATTCTAGACATTTTTACTGTTGTTCCATTTGACATTACACTCACTGTCACTTATAACACTTTATACATAACCATAAACAGTGAAGCTGATAAGAAATACACACATCAGGGATAAAACACCCTTACAGTGTTTGAAGGTTCAGATGTATGAGTGAGAGTATACTGTTTCTGTAAGCATAATTCTGTTATCTGGAGTTGGATGAACTTCACACTTTAAGACACATGTACAAGTGAATCCATATACAAGGACCTTGTCAGGTCACATACATACGTATGTGGTTAATACCTCAAAACGTCATCTGTACTTATGAATGATTCATGACTATGCCTGAGTCATGAGAAGCACTTCTATGGCAAAGATGGAAAATCACTGCTGTGAAAGAAAATGTTTTGTCACTCATACATTGATTTTTACAGTATGGGATTCAAACTTATTTTAACAGTATATAAAGCCAAACAAACATATCGGGTCAGGACTTTTATGCCCGCATTACGTCAGCAAAGTTAAATCACCCAACACTTACAGCAGCAGACGCTCCACAAAACTAATGTCAAGTGTCAAATTAACCTTCCAATTTCAAAAATTGCTTTCTTCCATGCTTGACACTGTTGCTCTCAGTTTGACATTGCACAAACTCATTTGGCATAATTTCTCGGGTTTTCTCACTACCAGTAAATGAGATACTAGGAACTGGTGGAAAATCATCATTTGCCATTAATCTACTTTTGGGATTAGACATGCTTGGCATTAGAGGGGCATTTAGGGCTCAGAGGGGGGGTGTTCAGGAGTCCAGAATATTTATTGGACTTCTGGTAAAGCACCACAGCCAAAGGCTTCTGCAGTTGGACTATTGTGGCTCTCAGTACAAGTTGGACGATCTGTAACAAATCACTAAATGCTTCACAGCACAGCAAGTTAGGCCAACCCCAGAGGGTCAATTTGCCTCCATTCCGCCAGCTCCATTGCCAATCTCCAGCAAATCTGGGACACAAACTGGCAATACTGCCTCTGCTGGCCTTGCATTACCTGCACCCTCAGGTAGCATGACCTCGGCAGCTGGTTCTGTGGTACCCTCCAAGAGTACTGACTAAGGTGGGGATTTCATCATCTGCCAGGAGATGCCACGGTTGGTGCATAGGGTTGTGCATTGCACCACTGGTGTATGCCTACACCAGATGGAGAGGCTGTGCTCCCTCATGGTTTGTAGGAGAAAACCTCAAGCACTCCAGCAGCCAGTGGATTAAGGGGAGAGTGATGACAGTCCTGCTGGAGAGGACTAGATTCTCACTGTCCACATGTTTGACGGTCATGAGGTTGTGTTGTCCCCTCCCTCGCCCATTCATGGTGTCCCCCAACCTTTTGTGTCCCTCACTGTCCCTGTGTCTTGTCTTGTTTTCCTATTTGTTTGCATTTGCTTCCTCACCTGCTCAACTTACCTGACCCAGAAATACCAACGTCCCTTACCCAGCATTCCTCTCTTACTGAAGTAAAAAAAAAAATCATTGTCCCATACATAGCTTTGCACATGTGTCTTCTGATTTGGTCCAAATGGCTATACAATATGACTGCGTTACTGTCACCACTCTTTGTGGAGGTGATGGTCCAAATTCAGTGAATATTCTGCACATATTTTCATTTTAGTAAAAATAGCAAACTGAAAACACCACACTGGACACAAACTGAAGATAAAGTTAGCGCTTTCGTTTATATCGATTGAATAAACTTCATCAGACAAACAAACAGAGGAAACAGCCATTTAAATACAAAAATATGTATGACATCACATCCTGTCATTAGAATACAATTTTAAAATTTTTTAAAAATGTTAACCATAAAATACATAATTCACATATTACAAAAAATAATAAAAAGCCTCAATGCGTTCATCTTAACGCATTAAAGCTTTTAATTTCAATAAACTCGTAATGGAAACGGTGTCATTTAATCCAGGAGACACCGAAGCGTTCAGCTTCAACTGCCATAATAACTCCTTCTCTTCTAGCAATAAAGAAATGGGCCCCCCCCTTTTATTATCAAGAATTTTTTCTATGACTAAAAATCGAAACTCATGATCAGGGAAGACTGAAACATGTTTTTGCTAAAGCATTTGTTAAATTACATTTTGCTATGGCATAGACATGTTCGTAAATTCTGTTCTTAATAGCCCTGTCTGTTTTACCTATATAATATTAGGGGCAGTTATTGCATAATGCTAAATAAACAACCCCTTTAGTATTACAGTTAAATTTATCATTAAGGTAAAATCTCTTCTTATTGATTTCAAAATGTTTAGTCACTAATATATGCCTGCACATACAAGCTCCACATTTTGTCATTCCATTATATGGTTTGTAACTCTCATTCTGTTTCAATTCTAAAATGGCCTTCAAATTTCTCCCTTTCTTATAGGTGATACTAGGAGATGTGCCTAAACATTCTTTTAGAAAGGCGTCATCAGAAATGAATGACCAATTTTTAGAAATAATAATTCTAATGGAAAAAGCATCCTTTGAAAAAGATGTTATAAAATTAGTCCCAACCAGATCCTTATCATGTTCACCGTTAATCATGGAAGTTACTACTACTGAATCACAGTTAATATTATTTATACCAATTTCATTTGGTTCTCCATCAAATGAACTGCCTGATGTATCTTCCATATACTTCAAAATAGGGGAAAAAATTCTTTGCTCTCTCTTTAATGAAACTTCACTTATCAAATCATTGATTAATGAAGATGGATAACCTCTACTTTGAAACATTTCACTAAGTATTTCACATTCATTCAAATAGTCTATTCTAATGTAGACATTCTCGCTGCTCTAACTGTCCCTTCACTACACCACGCTTCTGGTGTAGTGGGTGACAGCTCGAAAAATTTGGTTCGTGACATATTTTCATTTTACATTACTGAAGAAATGGATAGCTATGGATCTTTCCTACCATCCTCATGCACATTCCTATACTGCTTTCCCTTTGTTCTTCCCCCGGCTTGCCCCCCCATTTCACCACTTTCCTATCTACCCCATTTTAACACCTATAATCTGGTCAAAAAAACAGATTCACACACCAATACAAAAAAAAAATGATGGAACCCTTCACTTTTTCACCTCTATGTTTACGCGAAGTTTGGCATCATGCACCAATGCCAAGGGATGGTAAACGGATCTTTCTTGGAGCGGTTAACACCGTGCAATGCCGCTTAAACACACTGAGCTACATCACCACACAGCATCACACAGTGAATGTAGTGCAAAGTATAATTTCACTGCATTATCACCAATTATTTAAAAGTATTACATACACTGGGATTCAAACCCTATATCATCTGGCCTCAAAAACAAATGTGTCAATACATTTACACCTGCTGCCACAGAGTCAGCTAAGCGGCCGGTGTGTTTCATGCACTTAATACTAAATCTCATGGTTTTACTAACGAGCTTCAGGTTTGCATACTGCTTAACTATGCACAAACAGAGAAAGTGGTAGAAATGTGCATCTCGCATGCGCATACACCTTGCCAACCATTGTGTAAACCCACTGCTCAGCAGTGCACTATGCAAAGTGGACAACAGCAGTGTATTACTTCTCTTTACTGTCCATTTAATACTCATCACATGAAACTACATGTGGAAACAAAAAAATATATGAAGGCCCTAAGAACGTCACATATTTACAATGCAGCCATCTGTTACCTTCCCCAATCCACTGCAACCATAGTCTCTCAGTACCTGCTCAAAAATATATCAACTACACTAAATAAATCAAGAACAAATGTGTTATATACCATGCATATCTTTAGAATGGCAATACACATTCAGATTTTCCAATATTTGTAGTGATGTGGACATCAGTTTGCATATAGTTTGTAAAGCTGTCTCAAAGTATACCTGCTCATTGGTTCACCACCAAATACAACACAATGCACACTCATCAATCTGATAACATGCAGAACTTAAATACTTGGACAGTTGAACATGCCTATACATTCATTTCATGCAGACCTCCCAGCATCTTCTCTCCAACATCCTGTGCCAATGTCATCCACTACAAGTTGTCCTGCAGCCTTGTGAAACTCAGAATTGTGCTGTGGTGCTTGTGTAAAGTACACAGTTCTCTACTCTGTGCATTTAGGTAGGGGTTCTGATCTCACTGCAAGTCAACATGGAGGTGCATGTGTGTCTATCTAGCTAGAGGACTATAAAGTGTGCATCTGACAGTTACCACTCCAATCCCATGGAGTGCCAATATTTTGCCACTTGCGCATGCCTACACATCCATTTCATGCAGGCCTCCCAACATCTTCGCACAAACATCAAGTGCTGATGGCATCAGCTATAACCTGTCCTGCAGCCTTGTAAAAGTCAGAATTGTACCGTGGGGCTTGCGTAAAGTGCTTAGCTCTCTACTATGTGTACTTAGACAGGCAGGGGGCCTGATCTCACTGCAGTCAACTGGCAGGTCTGTGTGTGTTTGTACACCTGCTTGATATTAGAGAGAACTTTTTACAACATCATGTGGGACACTGCAATTACCATTTTCAACTCACCAAACACTGCTGATGTCATCACCTTTAAACTGCTGTCTGATGCTCTCCAAGTCAGACTTGAGCTGTAGAGCTTGCCTGAAGTACAGAGTCCTCTAGTTGGTGTACTTAATTCACTGCTGTCAACGTGTGTGTGTGTGTGTGTGTGTGTGTGTGTGTGTGTGTGTGTGTGTGTGTGTTTGGCACTTGCTTGACACTACAGAGAGCATTTACACCAGCATGTGGGGCACTGCTATTACTCTTCCTCTCAAAAGATGCTGCTGTCATCAGCTATAGCCAATTTGCGGATGTGCAGTATTCCAATCAAGGCAGATTCAAAGACTGGCTTGTAGGCCAGACAGAAGTCACCTTGTCCTATACAATACAGATTACAGTGACAGGGCTTTCAGTCTATCCAGATTTATTTATTTATTTACTTATTTTACATTTGTTGACTGGGCTAGTCTAGCTGGATACATGTCCATTTTCAGTAGAGGCCAGGGGAGAAAAGCTCCAATAAAAAAAACAAAAACAAAAAGAATATAAAATCCATACATATATTTAAAAAAGTAGTAGGAGTTAAATCTTAAGAACTAAAAAAGCAGTTGTTACAAATTTTCATATATATATATATATATATATATATATATATATATATATAAGATACATTAGTATAAGCAAGGAATAGAACTAGCAATAATAATCAATGAGTATAGTATTTGAGATACAATATCTACGTATACATGCATTATTTTTATAATAACATGGTAGTCAGAAATTATTAGGTATTAAGAGTAGTTGTAATTTGAAAGGAGAAAAGTTAGTCATGGTTAGTACAGGAGCAGAGCCAGTGTGTCTTACGAAAGAGCTTTAGATTCTTTTTAAAGAGTGGCAGTGACATTTGTGTAGTGAGATCAGTGGGTAGATAGTTTTCCTACAGAGTTCGAGTACAGGGAGTCACCTGCTGAGTGATTGGATCTTGAAGTATTAATCAGCAGTTTATTGGAGAAACATAGGTTCTTATTGTTATAAGGTGTAATGATGGTAGAGAGTATAAGGGTGTTGTGGTGGGCTTATACAGGGCCTTGTGGACAATGGGAAGCTGTAGAAATTGAAGCTGGTTGTGAAATCCTAGCCAGGCTAGTTGCTTTAGATTCAGACAGTGATGGGTTCTGAATGGAGAGCCCGTGGCAAACCAAGCAATATTATTATAGGATGTGGCCAGTTTGTTGAGGTTGTTTTTAGATAAATTAGTATATATAGGGGAGGCATAGAATAGGATTGAGATTAAGTAGGTTCTGGCTGTAACAGCCCTAGCTGTTGGAGTTAGAAAGGGCTTAATTCTGTAAAGGGATCCCAGATTTTTGTTCACTAATTTTATTGTACTGTAATGTCGGTATCAAAGTTGAGGTGGTTGTCAATTGTTATTCCTAAGAGTTTATTTGTTGGGTCGGGAGAAATTATAGTGCTATCATTTGATAAAAGTGAGAGGTGGATGGGAGTTGATTTTCGGGTTGGAGTGAAAAGTAACAATTTAGTTTTCTTGGGGTTAAGGAGGAGACAGTGGTTTGAAAACCATTGTTTGACAGTATTGAAAGCTTTTTGGGTAAGAGATTTAAGTTCAGTTTCAGAGGTGGCTGCACAAATAATGGTAGAGTCATCTGCATATTGAATGCAGGTGGTGTGTGGTATAGCTGTTTGAAGGTCATTAATATAAATGGAAAAAGGAGTGGACCTAAAATGGAGCCCTGAGGAACACCGAGGGAGATAGGAAGGTTATTAGATAGTTTATTTTGCCAAAGTACCGCCTGTTGATGGTTTTCAAGGTAAGATTTAAACCAATTCATGGTTTGGGGATCAAATGAGAGGGATTGCAGTATGTGTAGGAGGAGTTGGTGATTAACCATGTCAAAGGCTTTAGATAAATCAATGAAGACTGCAGAGGAAAGATTATTGTTGTTGCGTTTTTTGTTAATGGTGTCTGTGAAGGATAGCAGAGCAGTGGTGGTACTGTGGAAAGGTCTGAAACCATGTTGACAGTTGGCAAGCAAGTTGTGGTGGAGAAGGTGTGAAAGTAATTGCTTATGGATGCATTTTTCCATTATTTTTGCAAGGGGAGATAGCAAGGCTATTGGACGGAAGTTAGAATACTCGGGAGTGTCCCCCTTTATTTGGTGGAATGATATGGGAAATTTTCCAGATAGATGGGATAGTTCCTTCATTTATGGTTCTGTTGATCAGAATAGAAATGGGGTAAGCTATGGCTTTAGCTCCTTTTTGCAGGAATTCTGCTGGGAGTTAGTCAGCTGATGGTGTGGTAGGCTTTAATTTTAGGAGAAGGGAACAGATGAAGGAAGTAGACACTGGTTGTAAACGGAAAGATGGAGGTAGGATAGTGGTAGAAGTAGGCAGATTTGAGGTGTCAGGAGAAAGATGGCTAGCAAGATTTTGGATAGCATCAGTGAAAAAAGAATTGAAGGCATTAGCAGTATGTGAGGAATTGCCAGGGTTAGAGCCTAGTGGGTTGGGTGTGATAGATTGGCCTGGGTAAAGAAGTTTGTTAATGCTAGACCAGAATTTTTGTGGTTCATTGTGATAGGTTTGCTGTGTTTGAAGGTAAAAGTTCTTTTTGTCTAATAGGATGGCTTTTTTGGTATTATTTCTGTGTTGTTTAAAGGTTTGATGATCTGAGGGTGTTTTAGTCGCGCGCCATTTTGCCCAGGATTTATTTCTGAGAAGGATTTTTTTGCCTGGTATTATTGGTGAGCCAAGGTGCTGGGTTAGTTTTATATCTAACTGAGCGTGGTGGGGCGTGATGATTCAGGATTGCTAGAAATATTGTATTAAAGTAAAGTATTCTATGGCTTCATTAAGTGGAAGAAATTTTAATGGTGACCAATTACATTGTTTGAGTTCAGTTTGGAAAAGTTCTGAGTTGAAGTGTTTTTTTGTGTGTATTGTTCTATAGGAGAGAGGGAAAGTTAGGTTGGTCTTATGTCTGATAATATAGGTTAGTGAATGGTCATTGAGGTCATCTGGGAGGGTACCTGCTTTATATGTTTGCTGAGGATTATTTGTAAGAATGCAGTCCAAGGTACTTTCTTTTTGTTGGTTCTATTAGTTCTGGTAGAGGAGTTAATTGTTTGTGAGAAGCCATAAAGGTTAATATGTGTGGTCGGGTGTATATTACTACAGGTCATCCAGTCTACATTGAAATCTCCTAGTACTATGGTTTCTTGTGGGAGATTGATTGAAAGCCAGTTAAGGATATTTTCAAGTGTAGTGATGTTATTACCTGGGGGAAGGTATATACAGATAATGTTTGTGGACTTGTGTGTTGATTTGAAGTTTAGTGATAAGTATTTCAGCACTATTGTTTGATGGTGGGTTAACATTTAGAGTAGTAACCTGAAGTTCTGCTACATCTACATGTACAGATACATCATGGCATGGCTTGTAGGCCCTGTGTTTTCTTGATGAGAAACCCCTGTGGTCTGTCCAGCTGCTGCAGGTGTCTGGTGAGGTATATGCAAAAAGGAGAATTTTACTTTATTAGTGTTAAGAGGTTTGAATACAGTGTTATATCATCCTCAGATCTGGATTCAACAGCCTGACTTATAAGGTGCATAACAGACTTCCATACAACTGTGGACACTTGGTGGTTGAAGTTCAGACTGCTATCTACGTGTGTTCCCAGGTCTTGTACCAATGAGTTTCAGCATAGGGGGAGTGTTGTCAATGCTGTAATCAGTGTGGAATTCCACTTTGCAGAAGGCCAAAATAATGACATTTTTGTGTTTATTTGCACACCATGCGGCTTTGGCACCAATCATTTGTCTGTGTTGGCCCCTCGTGTAGTACGTTATCATTGGTGGGCTCAATGATTGCATTCAATATGCAAGAATCAGCAAACTTAAGCCAAAGGCAGTACACTTTACCCTGGACTGTCAATAAATAGACTCCAAACTGTAAAAGGGGCAAGCACAAATCCTTGGGGTATGACAGTGACAGCTCTACTGGTAGATGTTGATTCACCAGCTTTCACAGTATGTGTTCTGTCAGTGAACTAATTGGTTAACTAACTAGTGACATAAGGGTTAATCCCCAGCTGGGAGAGTTTCTCAATGACACTAGAGTGAGGGACTATGTCCAAACCTTACGCCAGATCAAAACAGGCAGTATGCATGGCCTTATTTTCATCCAGTTCTATCACACAGGGTCAATGGGCTGTGATATCACAGATTGCATGTAGCACAACTCACAACATACACCTACCTGACACAGTTGGGTACTCTCTTCAATACACTCTCCACATGGAGTATGTTCCTGTAGAAGGGTATACATCAACATGCATCCATCTGAGAGGAGGGGGAGGGGGCAGCACTTGATGCATGCATACACAGACACATCCTGACTCTCCTCATCGGTGAGGTAGATCAAAATGTCATCATGGACCTTTTCAAAATGGACACTAGTAATATCCCAGCTGCGCGCAACACACGTGAGTTGTTAATGCTACATCAGTGTCTGTTACATCTGTTAGATGTTCTCAAACAGGTCATAGTGCTGTCATCATGCATGTCCTCAAACATCTTGTGGAACTTGACTAGGCCAAGGCATTTGACAAATCCACACAGATATTCACTCTGCACTGTCGGATGTGGTCAAACACTTACATCACCAACTGGGTAACCAATGGATCACATACGTGGGATCTAAAGAAGTTGAAATATTTGGAGTGACCCATATCTCTGGTCCAGTGATCATGTCCGCACATCCCGGCTGTCTGCTAGGCCCTTTTCTGTCTATTAAAGTCACAGAATGACAAACATACTATGTCCAAACAGCTGTTTTGGAGGAGTACAGATTGTGGGCAGTCATTCACTCCAACTGTGATATTAGTATAATACAGACAGTATCAACACACATCAAAGATTGCTGCCACAGCCACTGCAACACAAGATGAAACAAAAACATGGGGGAATTTGTTACATTATGAAAACAAATGCACAATCCAAGGATAATATAAACATCACAAGGACAATGTAAAAATCACTACTACATACACACTCTCTAAAAAGTTACTCATACCAACCACAACTGCGACCCCTCTCCCACCTCTTCTAACACACATAACAAAAACTCCTTCAGTCTTAAACCAGTCGCCAATGCTTACATTAAACCACTCCTGCTCAAACTTAAACTTTGCTCTCCCTCTGGAGACAATCCAACTCCCATCGTCCTCAAACAAGCCACTGAATTCATAGCCTACCCATATATCCCTGTTAATCAATAGGTCCATACAAGAAGCCACAGTCCCAGACATGTGGAAATCTTTTCATACCATCCCACTGCATAAAGGTGGGATTTCTACTGTCCCATCTAATTACAAACCCATATCCATACTTTCTGTCAAAAATACTTGATAAATGCATCCATACCCAGCTACTGAATTTTCTTCTCCAAGAAAACCTGCTAATTCCCACTCAACATGGTTTCAGGCCTAACCACAGTACTGCCACTGCACTGTTATCTTTTACTCGCACTGTTGCCGAAGCCAGAGACAATAACCAATTGTATCCTGTCTTTTCCTTGACCTCTCTAAAGCTTTTGCTACCATCTCACACCCTCTACTTCTATCTACACTATCTGATCTCAGTCTCTCTGGGCCCACACTGGGTTGGTTCTCTAGTTCTCTCTCCAATAGGCAACAATCAGTCAGATGGCTTACCTCCTGCTTCCCTTTCCTTCCTATCAAATCTTGAGTCTCACGGGGCTCTGTCCTAGGCCCCCTTCTTTTCAATATTTTCACCAATGACCTCCATACCTCGTGCAAACAGTTCTCACTTATTCAATATCTCGAAGATTCTATACTTACCACAATCTCCAATGATATCTCACATCTACACACACACACACACAAATCTTTGTCCGTAGAAATGTGGCTCTTTTATAATCAACTTATCTTAACTCCTACAAAAACTAAACTTTTGCTATTCCTTCTACATACTCTCTCTCCTCACAAATCAACCTTCATCATCACATCCCTTGACAAGACCACCATTAAAGCAGAAACCCACACCAAACTCTTAGGTACCATTATTAATGATGAATTAAATTTTAACCTGCATCATCCAGCAAAATATCAAAAAACTAGGTCTATTATACAGAAATAAGAAATGTTTTACCTTCGATGCTAAACTCTCCCTGGCTCAAGCATTCCTCCTTCCCTTCCTTCTCTATACTGCCCCAATTTTTACTAACATCTAATCTATACTTTTATCCAAACTAGAACAAATTTACCACAAAATAGCTAGATTTGCTATTAATTCATCACATGCTTCTTACCACTGCCTTGCTCTCAGCACACTTAAATGGCTAGAATTCCCTCAACAACTCCTACTGTCACAATTTCACATCACACGTTCTATCCTATACAAACCTACATCCTGCCCCTCCCTCATCTCCTATTACACCCCCGGTCATCCTCTCCATACCTCCAACCAACATCTCCCTGATATCTACAAACCTAATGGAAAACTACTATACAAATACACTGTAGCCATAGCCTGGAACACACTCCCTTATTCATAAGAACCATCTCCCACCCAAGCACTTCAAAAAAGAACTTAAGCACCACCTACTCAACAAAAGGTCCTGCCTCTGCTATGACCCTACCCAACTCCTCCACACCCCCCCCTCCATATTTCCTCACATAAATTCTCAAATTCTCTGTCTCTGTTCTAAACACACTGTATGCTTTAACTTCTCAAGCTTCAATTACTATAATCCCTTGCAAATATGTATATATTAAGCGCTCCTTTAATTTCATCTTTTATTTATCATGCTCCACCTTAATGTTACTCTCACAATATATCCCATTATAACTCTGCTCTTTTTTTTTCTTCCTGATGTTTTCCTACCTACCTAACAAGACAAAAATATTTAATCACATCCTGTAATCTGTATTTTAATTACAACTTTGTGTTTTTCTGTATTCATTTATTTCTGTTTTGTATTCATAAATGTATCTGTAATCATTTACTACTTATTTGATTTGTTAACTTTGGAGCTTTCCTCCTCGGGTCTCTGCTGAAGATGGGCTTCTGGCTCAGGTGGACCAACCCGGTTAACAAATGTCAAACAAACAAATCACACCCTATAAGCAGACCACTTGGTATGTGTTCTGGAGAAGATGGTATGTGGAACGTCTACCAGCATGTGGCCAACTACTGAGTATGTGCAGGACATCCCCATCAAAGGCCAGAAAACCTCCACAGTTCACAGCTTTCATCACACCAGTAACGGAGTACAATGCACCCTTCTTCATGTACCTACATACACATCTTCTAGGGATGTCTAACTGAAGTGTACCACGTTTGGTACAGTGAGCTGTCACAAATCTTATCTGCCATACCTAGGTATTCATTTTGTTGCATAATCATTACTGTCTAATGGTGCAGAACATCCACAAGGTGTTGCACTGAATGCATGTATGATACCTGTTCCAGTGATGCACATAGTATATCCATAATTGACAACATTGATGGCATGGGTTACATTCCTGACAGTGTGGATTGTGATTTTATATATATATATATATATATATATATATATATATATATATATATACACACACACATATATTTACAATTAAAATCTGGAATGGCTATGTGAACATGGATTACGAAAGGCAGTTTTCAAAGTTATCATAACGGTGATTTGAGATGTGCCGAACCTGCCACAGCAAATGCTATGTGCATTTGCTACTGTGAGATCGACATTTCGATTGTAGTAGAGTGGGGATCAGGAACTTTGCCTTTTTCCGCATAGGAGTGTGATCTCAGAGTTGTAATATGTAAATAACAGGAGGTGTGGGGGGTGCAGCGGGGCTTGCCCCCCCCCCTACAAAACTAGAGTAGACAGTCAGCGGTAGTCAAGGCACGTTTCGATAATGCAGACAATGCAGAGATCGAACAGTGTTTTGAAGGTGTCACACTTGTGACTGATGTAATTTTCGTTGTCATAAGTCATCACTCATGGAATCGTTGCTGACATTTTGATAGTAAGCATGTGTGTGTGTGTGTGTGTGTGTGTGTGTGTGTGTGTGTGTGTGTGTGTGTGTGTGTGTGTGTGTATACACATATATATATTTACATATCTATGGCCATGCACACCAGTCAGCTAGCCTGTACTGATCATATCACATACAGGTACAAGCAGTTCCCCTCCTAACACCTCCTGCAGATGTTACAGTGTTAAGATGTGTGGTCATGCAGAACCATCAGAACCAACTATGATAATTGAGAATCACATATGTTGTGTCAGAGACATGGGATTAATGGTGGTATTACTCTGAGATTGTCCATGATTGCGTGTGCTTCTTCTGCTGTTGTCCATGAGCCTGTAACTCTGTTGCACCTGTTGGACAACCTTGCTGACCTTACACTCATTCAGGCAATTGTTGGACAACCCTGATGACCTTGCACTCATTCAGGCAAATCAGTTTGCACAGCTTCACAATATGTACCCAACCCAGATTGTATAGAACATCCCTGAAAGATTTCCTGTGCACTGTTCACATCAGGATGCTTATCTCATAAAGAGACCTTCTCCACGGTTATGGCACCTTGTTCAACAGTCACATAACATACCTTTTCACTATGCGGTCCATACTGTACCACGTTGATATGTGATTAGTGTTCCTGCTACAACTGTCTTCCATTTACATGCCCTTGTCTGCTGTACATTACACTATTTCACCTATCCTTTCCCCCCCGTGTTCATTCTTACAATTCATCTGTGTGTTCCTATTCAATAAATACACTTCCCCTGTTTATTTTAAATGTCAGTCCAAATACCCTTACAGATCACTTACATTACTTCTATACAGAATGCCTGGAATGCGATTTCACAATACTCTGCACTTTAATACATTGTCCTGTACTGTGTTTAACCATATACATTACTATATGATAAACCTGGTAATCACAGTAGCATTCTGCAGAATCCCACTAAGCTGGTTTGCTTTATGGTAAACAAGTTTTCTATTTGTATTGCTTTACATCGTTTCCTGACTGGCAACACTGTTGCCAGCCATGAAACTGCACTTGTTTACATTTAACAAGGTGCACGGCATAAATATGTAATCACCGTTGCTACTCACCTCGCACACAGGTAAACTCCGTGTAGGCTGTTGAATCCCACAGACCAAGTATTTTTCTTTGTTACGCAGATTTAAAACACAACATAATTAGTAAGACTACAAGCAGAGAAATTACTCAGCATTGAAATATAATAGCATTTTACTTGGTTTTGATGTTTTGTCAAAAAAAAAAGGTTCTGTCTTTTTCACAAACAAATGTAAATAAAAACAAACACAACAAACTTGTGTTCTGTGACAGAAGGATAAAGCCCCAACTACTACTTATTTGACCCAATACATTTCTCTGCTTTTGACAGATCAATGTGAATAACTTTAAAGCCACACAAAACAAGTTTCAGTTCCCTTTCATAAAGGGATAAAATCATGACTATGTTACACAACCAGTTATTGATTAGTGAGCTGGACTCTGGAGAAGCAGGATAATGAAGGATAGGAATGAGTAGCTAATACCATCTTGCCAATTATGAATGACAAGGGGAGACTGTTCAGCCACATTGCTGATACCTACAGGAGAGAAAGATGCATATCCTGAAGTAGTGCATGGGGAGGATTCTGCAAAAGATGACAGTGAGGAAGACCGGTTCAAATTGAGAATAACTCTTAATATTGATCAAAAGAAGATATTGTAAGAAGAGGTGAAGAACAATGACGGGGGTGGAAATTACAGTAGGTAGTAGTGTCAGGTGTAGAAAAATTAGAAAGATAAAAAATACTTGCAAGAAATACAGATACAAAAAAAGGCAAAGGCTAATTTCTCATTACTTGCCAGGTGCTTACCTTACAGACATGAGCTGCAGGGTTTGATTCTCACAGGGGGTAACTGGCTAGCCTTAAAATGTCCCTCAAGGACAGATGGCCCAGTACTAATCTATGAACCCATGAACTGTAAATAATATATGGAATAATGAACACTGCATTGAATTTTACGTTTAATAAAACAATAAAAGGCATATGTTTGGTTTACAATGTGCAAAAAGAACAATTCCAGCTGCAGTGTGAAAGACAGGTAGGGTGGTGTGAAGATAGGGAAGGCTGCCAGCCTAGCCAGATAAAATTTTGGAGATAATTCTGTCATGTGTAAATAATAATGTAAACTACAGGCTTGTTGTCTTAAATGGTAAAAATAGTGTTACGTGTGGAACTGGAAAAAAAATGCAACAAAAGTGCACTCTACTGACCAAGTAAAGCATGCTGTGATCCTTTGATGTAAACATGGCTCCAGCCAGTCTAGATGAAGGAATTCTTGCTATTGTTTTAAGGCCAGAGTTAAGGGCCAGAATTTGCATGCATAAATGTCCTTTATTGCTCTGGTTTCTTCCCAGTGGTGAATAATGCAAATGTAGTTTATGTTAGCCAGGGAATACAGGGAAGTGTGAAGAATGATATAACGTAACCCAGGGAAGTGTGAAGAATGATGTAATGTGAACCAGGAATGTGATTTTTAAAAATAGAGAAAATCAGAGAGCATTAAGCATTTTTGTCTTTACCATCCAACTCATCAGCACTGTCTTGCTCTATATGTAAGTTTATCTTAGACTTCTGTTTTCTATTAGTCTAACCTTTCTAGTTTCTAGTTTCTAGCTATTTCTAAGCATTTTGCTGTGATGTCAGAATTGTACTACTGAATTATTTTAAGTATTTCTCTGTGATCTCGGAACTCTTGCCTAGCACTGTGTAGTAGAAATTATTGTCTTGTGTTTTGGCTATTTGTCATTAAATATTTTTTAAACCCTTTCAACTGTGGCTGTTTTTGTAGAGATAATTTAAGCTCTTTAGAATACGTGCATGCCTTTGGAAAAATTGTACAAAGACACTTCAATAGCTTTAGCCCTGGACTATACTACCAATTGGATAATAATATTGCACAGTAATAATTGGACACCCTTTTAAGGGCCTTTGAGTAGCTGATAAATATTGGTGGGTGGTGGCAGCTGGTACTACTGTATAGTCTGGGGAAAAAGGGGGCACAGCTGGAGAACCTGTGCCAGCCTTCCCAGGAGTGTCTGTGTGGTTGCATAAACTCTTCACAATGTGTGTATGCGTCATTTACTTGGGCAGGGACATGAAGCATTAGTTGGACAGAAAGGGTGTTGGAGGTTTTAGCTTGCCCACTAGGCTGAGATCTGGACCCTATAGCTGTGCCAGTGGGGAGTCTTATTGAGGACCTGGAGAGCAAGGGAGCGGGCAGCCCCAGACTGACTGATCTCTGTGTACTCTTAAGAGAAATTGAACTTTACTGTGTGTATTTGTTATCCTTTCCTCCTATATGAGACTCCCTCTCTGGTGTTAGTGGTGAGGATTGAGGCTCCTTGATTGCTGGGCCAGGGCACGGGCATCACATATTAATTGTTTGGCAGTGGTGGGATATCCACACCACATATTAATTGGTTGGCAGATACTAACTGGCTTGTAGTGGTGTGGGTAGAGTGAATCCCTGTAGCTTGTGTACAGTGAGCTCTGAAGGTGTTTTGTGCTCTACATCAGCCACACAGTGAATACTCAGAGTTCAGATCACAACTGTTTTATTTCTTTTATTAGCTTAGTCAGGGTGAGCAGGCAGCATGTCAGCAGAGGAATATGGAAAGCTGACAAGGAGGCAGCTGGCAGAGATGTGCCAGGATAAGGGACTGGTGCATGGAAACCTGACTAAGGCAGAACTGATTGCAGCCTTGGTTACAACTGCATCAAATAGCAACCAGGAGGAGAATCAGACTGGCAGTGGAGATGCAATCCCCTCGGATAATGGACAGCTCAACCTTTCTGCAGAGGACTTAAAAATCCATCTGGAGCTAAAGAAACTTGAGTTGGAGGCCAGGCATTTGGACATAGAAGCAGCTGAGAGACTGAGGAGTCTACAGCCTGAGGAGAATGAGAAACTGCTACACCTTGCAGCCGAGGAAAAGGAGAGGCAGAGGAAGCATGAGAGAGAAATGCTGACTCTTCACCAGTCATGGAAGTAATGGGAAAGGGAGCAACTGGACCCCAGAAGCACAAAAGGTCAGTAAATTTCTTCCGCAGTTTAAAGAGGGGGATAATTTTGATAGTTACATTCATATGTTTGAGAGGGTATACAAACAGTATGGGGTTGACCAGCGGCTCTGGGTATGGTTTCTGACCCCCTTACTCCATAGTAAAGTTGTAACTGTTTTGTCAAAAATGTCTGATGTTGCATGTTTTGATTATACTGCTGTTAAAAATCCCTTGTTAGAATTGTTTAAGCTAACACCTGAAATGTATAGGAAAAAGTTTTGTGAACATAGACGCAAAACAGATGAAAGTGTGTGTGAATATGTTGCTGAACAGAGCACTTATTTCCATAGGTGGAAGAGTGGATGTCTCATCACCACTTTGAAGGGCTGGCAGACCTCTTGGTGTGGGAACAACCCTTAGCACTTTTCCTGAGGGCATGATGATCTGGTTAGCTGATAGGCAATGTGCTACTTCAGATGAGTTGGGGAAGAAGGGAGACCTATACCTGGCAAGCAGGGCAGCCCTGCACAGGAAGGAGACCCCCAGTATTGCTCATGAGTCCAAAGGAACCCATGGTAGGCAGCACAGACTGCCCCAACAGAATCTGACAGTAGCATGGGAAGCCACTAGTTCAGGTGCATGTTCAGGAGCTAGGGTTAAATGTTTTGAATGCAACCAATGGGGCCATGTGGCATACAGGTGTCCACAGAGGAAAGGTGGGGAACAAAAGCTGAGGGAGCCAGTAAATGGGAAAGACAAAATGCCAACAGTAGGTTGTCTTGAGACAAGGGTACAAAACTACCATCCTGCAGATGGTTTGATAGGGAAGGATTTGGACGAGGCAGTACCATGCGTTTGTGCAGTCACACGCAGTCAGGCTAGGAGACAAGCATGTGGGTCTGGTAGCCTGGGAGAGACCCAGACAGACTGGATGCTTGCAGCCAGGACTGTTGAGGTGGTTACTTCAGGGAGGGAGCTACCCGGTAGCAGTGAGACTGAAGAGGAGCCACAGCTGCTTGTGGGTGCTGATGGTCCCTTGGACACAGTGACTGCAAGGGTAGAGGTGAGTAGTAGTACCCAGGCGGACAGTGAGGTACCACTGTCAGAGGATGCCAGACTTCTTGCTGAAGGGGAGCTGGGAAGGGTTACAAGGAGAGAGTTGAGACAGGCTCAGCTCTCAGACCCTACATTGCAAGGCCTGAAGCAGGTAGCTAGGAAGGCACCTGATTCTCAAGGAAAGGGGGAATCTGTATACTGGGACAAAAGGTTACTATACAGAGAGTGGACCCCTGATGGAGGGCAAGAAGGTGAGAGAGTACAGCAGTTGGTAGTGCCTAGAGCCTACCATCTGGTGCTTCTAGCCATAGCCCATGATATTCCCTTTGCAGGTCATATGGGCATAAAACGTACAAAGAGGCATATTATGCAGAACTTCTACTGGCCTGGAATTTCCAGAGATGTAACAGGGTACTGCAGGACCTGTGAGCAGTGCCAAAAGGTAGGCAAGGCAGGAGACAAGGTGAGAGCTCCTTTGATGCCTTTGCCTGTGATTGAGGAGCCATTTCAGAGGACCTGTGAGCAGTGCCAAAAGGTAGGCAAGGCAGGAGACTAGGTGAGAGCTGCTTTGATGCCTTTGCCTGTGATTGATGAGCCATTTCAGCGGGTAGCTATGGATATTGTGGGTCCTCTGAGTACCACAAGTTCCACAGGGAAAATTATATCCTAGTGGTAGTGGATTATGCTACACGATACCCTGACACAATGGCTTTGTCCTCCATTGAGGCAGAGAAGGTGGCAAATGCACTGTTAGAGATTTTCAGCAGGGTAGGTTTCCCAAAAGAATTACTGACTGACAGAGGTGCCAATTTCATGTCAGACCTGCTGGCTTGTCTGTGGAAGTCCTGTGTGATGAAGCACATGAACACCCCCTACCATCCCCAGACTAATGGTCTTGTTGAGAGGTTAAACTCTACAATCAAGTCCATGCTATGGGAATTTGCAGATCAGTTTAAGAGTGACTGGAACAAATATTTGCCCCATCTGTTTTCTTAGAGATTCCCCAGGAATCCACAGGTTTTTCACCCTTTGAGTTGTTGTATGGACATAGGGTGAGGGGCCCTCTAGATTTAACTCGAGATGAGTGGGAAGGTGAGTGAGAGTCTCACAAGGAGTCTGTTGTGGCATATGTCCTGAATCTCATGACAAGGCTCAGGGAACTCATGGGCTTGGCCCAGGAGAACCTGGCAAAAGCCCAACAAAAGAAAAAGGTGTGGTATAACAGGAATGCTCAAGCTAGAGAGTATGCTGTGGGGTAGAGAGTATGCTGTGGGGCCACAGGTAATGGTTCTCATTCCTGTTAGACACAACAAGCTGCAAGCAACTTGGGAGGGACCCTACAAGGTGGTAAGAAAGGTTAAAGGATGTTAAGTACATAGTGGAACTGCTAGGCAGAAGGCAGGGGCACAGATTGTACCATGTTAACATGATGAAACCTTACTATGATAGGGAAGCCCTTGTGCTGAGCATTTGCAGTGGATAGCAGGAATCGTCTGAGGGAGATCTGGTGACTGATGATCTTAGTGAAGCTCGGGTTGACACCTCATTGGAAGGGGTTTTAATGTCCCAACAGCTATATCCAAGCCAGGCTCGAGAAATCTGAGCGGTGTTGCAGGAATTTAGGGACATGTTCACTGGGAAATCAGGGTGCACCCACCTGGGGCAGCACCAGGTGGATACCGGACCCCAAAGGCCTATTAGGCAGGCCCCTTATAGAGTGCCTGAGAGAGTCAAACACACTCTGAAGGAGAAGGTACAGGAAATGCTGGAACTAGGGGTAATTCAAGAGTCCAACAGTCCCTGGGCCTCCCCAGTGGTGCTGATGCCAAAGAAGGTTGGCAGCTCCAGGTTCTGTCTGGACTACAGGAAATTAGTCACACAGAGTCAAATGCTTATCCCATGCCTAGGACAGATGAGACCCTACAGCAGCTGGGTGGGGCTAAGTATCTTACAACCATTGATCTTACCAAGGGTTACTGGCAGGTGCCCTTGACACCCAGTGCTAGAGAGAAATCAGCCTTTGTCACTCCTTTTGGCTTGTATGAGTTCACAATGATGCCCTTTGGGATGAAGAATGCCCCAGCAACTTTCCACAGGCTGGTAGATCATAGCCTAGCAGGAGCAGGCAGGTTTCCCCTTGCTTACCTAGATGATATTGCCATCTACAGCCATTCCTGGCCAGACCACCTTCAGCATTTCAGGGAGGTGCTGGGCAGACTACAGATGGCAGGGTTGACCATTAAGCCAAGCAAATGTCAGGTAGGTATGGCAGAGGTATCCTACCTAGGACAGAGTGGGAAGTGGTAAGATAAGGCCAGAACCTGCCAAAGTGGGAGCCATTCAGGCATGGTCTGCACCTGTTACTAAAAAGCAGGCGTGGGCATTTTCAGGGACAGCAGGGTACTACAGAAAGTTTGTCCCCAGTTATAGTACCATAGCTGCTTCTCTCACAGACCTGAAAAGGAAGAACAGGCCAGATAAGGTAGTGTAGACCCCAGCATGTGAGCAGGCATTCCAGAAGCTTAAAGAAGCATTGGGAGGACCCCCTGTGTTAGCCAGTCTAGATTACAGCAAAGAATTTGTTGTGCAGATGGATGCTTCGAACCATGGTGTGGGGGCTGTACTTAGCAGATTTCTTCCGAAGGGGAAGAGCACCCAGTGGTTTATCTCAGTCGAAGGCTCCAACCCAGGGAGGAATGCTATGCAGTTGTAGAAAAGGAATGTCTACCATAGTGTGAGCACTGCAAAAACTTCAGCCTTATCAGTATGGAAGGAAATTCACTGTTATGACAGATCACAACCCCCAACATGGTTAAACAGAGCCAGCCAGCAAAATGCCAAGTTGCTAAGATGGAGCCTGGGGTTGCAAGCATATATGTCCGTGCAACACCGCAGTGGGATTAGCAATGCCAATGCAGATGGGCTCTCAAGACAGGGATTGGGGTAAGGTATACTCGGATAGACTTAACTCCCTCAAGCAGCATTTCTCAAGGGTCACTTGAAAAACTAGCATGAGTTCTCCAGGGGGGAGATATGTGAAGATAGGCCAGCCTAGCCAGATAGAATTTTGGAGACAATTCTGTCATCTGTAAATGCCGCGCAGTGCCTGAAGCAGAAGCAGCTTGCAAGTGCCGGTCAGCCGATTCCTGAGATTTTCGTGTTCGTGTTTCAGACCCAAAGTCTTCAATAAAGCTAAGTACCTCGTTGGGGAAACTTTTTTCTTGCTCCAGACTGATGTCAGAAAAAGTTAATAACTGCATTTCTTGTGGAAAGCAAATACCTCATAAGGACTTTCATTCTTACTGCATTCCTTGCCTAGGCCTTGATCACAACATTTCTGGTTGTCGGTTTTGTGCTAGATTTAACCAACGCACTATTAAGCGCCGGTATGATTTTGCTTTAAACTATTTTGGACGCCGGTTTAATTATCCAGAAATGTCGTTATATAGCCATCAGACTACTGGAGTTCACAAAAAAACGCAAAGAAAAGGAGAGAGATAAACAACTGAGGTCCAAAACCGATGAAGCTTCTCCTAAGCCAGTCGCCGGTTCTCAGTGAGACGCTTTCTCAGCCCCTGATGCCCGCTACTTTAGAGTCGCAGGCCGCTACCAACTCCCACGTGGAGTCAGCTATGCCACTGGAAACTCAAGGTATTAGAGCCTCTGACACTATTCCCTCAGATGGGTCCGGAGCCGCTGAGCAGGCACCGGCTTCTGAGGGTGTATTCAGACCTAAACATGTTTACATTAAACCGACTTCAGCTTCAAAGGCAAAGACTAAAGCACCTTCTAAAGCAAAGAAACAGACTCAAGAGCCATGTGGCCAGGCCTCTATGCCCAAAAACAGATGCTCAAAATGGCCAAAGACTTGATTACCTTGACAGGGGTTCCCATCCCCCTCCTGAAAAGAGGCCTAGGCAAGAGACTGACTATGAATCTTCAGATCAGGTTTCTATTTCTTCTGATTCCTCTTCTGATCAGGAATATTCTCTTCCCCACTATGAGGATTCTGATGCTGAAGAATCTATACCTTCAGCTTCTCCTCCTCCAGAGGACTATTCTTTTGGGGAAACCTTGCTTACCATGAGGGAGCATTTCCACTGGGAGAGCCAAGATTTTTCATAATCTAAAAAGATGCTCAGGGATTTCCTTTTACTACCTCAACACAGGCCTCTAGCCATTCCACCTGTGTTAGACAGTGTAGATGATGTGTTTTCGGAGTCCAGTCTGACCCCTGACTCCTTACTTCCAGCTCCTGTTAAGCCTGACAGATATTACAGGGTTCCTGACTCTCATAAATTCCTTTTTAAAATCCCTGCTGCAGACCCAGAAACTATTTCACAGGGTCCCAAAGGAGTTAAAGCTTCCGCTGCAAAAAAACCCTACCCCCTCTGACAGGGATTCTAGGGCACTGGACAGATGGGGAAAAAAGGTTTACACATCTGCTGCCTTGGCTATAAGGGCCTTAAACTGTCAGTTTGATATGCTCAAATATCAGCAACATGTCATGGCATTGCTTAAACAGAAAATGTTGTTAAACTCTGAATGTGCAGAAAACAAGGAAATGTAGGATTTATTGCATGCAGCTGAACAAGTTGGAAAGCATACGTTGCAATGTGGTTTTGATTCTTTGGAGGCCTCCTGCAGGGCCGCAGTTACGGGTTCTGTAATTAGAAGGCATGCTTGGTTAAAGGAACAAAATCTGCGTGCTCATGTCAAAGTTAAATTATTAGATGCACCTTTACAGCATGATACTTTGGTGTTAAGGCAGAAGAAGTGTTAAAGAAAATGGAGGACAAAGCTAAATCTATGCAAACTGTCAAAGATTTTTTTACAAGTACAGCCACCTAGGTTTAGTAGACACCGGCCTACAAAGAATTGGTCCTTTCCTGTGTCAGACAGACCTCAAAGGGGCAGATCCAGACGCCCTAGAGGCAGATCCCAGGCGCAAGGTTCATACAGGTCAAAGCAATGGGGTGCTTCTACCTCCAAAGTTGGAGAAGACAAATCACAACCATACAGGAAACAGTCCCAATGACTTCCCCCTGACTGCACCAAGCACTGTCCTGGCAGCACCCTTAGGGGCAAAATTAGCACTTTTTTCTCAAAATTGGCACATTATAACCCAGGACAAGTGGGTTCTAAATATAGTGTCACAAGGCTACAAGTTCCATTTCCATACCCTGCCAAAGGCAAACGGCTGGCCAGATCTGCCAAAAAATCAATAGGCAGAGGCGCAAAACCAAGTCTCATTCCTCATGGACATGGGGGCCATTCAACAAGTACCAGAGCAAGAGCAGGGACAAGGATTTTACTCAAGACTGTTCTTGGTACCCAGAAAGGACAAGGCCTGGAGACCAATACTGGACCTGTCTATTCTGAACACATTCCTGGTTATACCAAAATTCAAAATGTTGACTTTGCAGCAGCTTCTGCCTATGCTGGGCAAGAATGCTTGTCTTGTGACTTTAGAACTAAAAGAGGTATACCTGCATGTCCCAATCAGACAATCATGCAGAAGATACCTCAGATTCAAGGCTGGCTCAATGCATTGCCAATTCCCTGCACTGCCCTTTGGCTTATCTACTGCGCCCATGGTCTTTACAAAGTGCCTGGCACCAGTAATTGCATTCTGCAGACAAAGAAGAATACAAATATATCCTTACTTGGACGACTGTCTAATTCAGGCAGAGAACAAGGACATTCTTCTACAGCATCTGGCGTTTGTGAAAAGTCTTCTAACATGCCTAGGGTACACAGTCAACGAAAAGAAATCAAAACTAGTACCCTCTCAAGAGATAATATTCCTGGGTGCAAGCTTAAATACAACTGCCCAGATGGCTTATCTCACTCCAGACAAACAAAGGCAACTGACTACCTATTTCAAAATGTTGGCAACAAAGACCCAGTTATCTGCAAGAATGCTTTCTAGTTCCCTGCATTTATTTTATGAGGTTTTTAATTTAGTTCTGCTTTCAAAAGTATGAATATGTATGTATTAAGCAAACATTCATTGGTTGGAATTTTAACAATCTCATGTCTAAGTTTAAATTGATGTACGTTTTTACTAGCCCATCTGAAGAAGTGTTTCTAAATGAAAACGCAAACTTGGTACATTAATGTGGAGTATTTGAAATGTGTCATTCAGTGTCTAATAAAATTTGTGTCCTTGGTCCTCACTTGTACTGTGGCTTCATTGTTTCATCGTGCTGGTACCCGTTATCCTTCCCTCCTGTATGAGATGCCTCTCACTGGTGTTAGTGGTGAGAACTGAGGCTCCTTGATTACTGGGCCAGGGCATGGGCATCACATGGTGTTTAGGTAATGAAATGTGTTCCAGTGCTGCAGTTATGATACGCTCTTCACAAGTAAAGTTAGTGGAGTGTAAACATTTTAGGCAGACTGTCAGAATGAAGGAGACAGAGAAAGTAGTTGTGTACACTTACCGTAAATGTAGATGTTCGAGTGTATTCACTGTTGCAGTCATTACATTTGGGTAATCTGCTGGCAGGTTGCCCTCAGTCGGCCTGAATATCAAAGTCTTGGGTCTTGCATCGGTTGCTATCTTCCCTTCTATGACATCAGGTCATCAGGGATATAAAACATGCAGCCGACGCCATTTTATTCAGTTTTTCTTGCCCCAGATGTCAGGTGCCCTCCAAATGGGGAGCAAAATTTTATATTATATATATATATATATATATATATATATATATATATATATATATATATACATACATATATATATATATATATATATATATATATAAACAGCAATATATACGTAAATGCAATTGTAGCAACATAAACCTTACCTTCATCTAAAAGCAAATACACCACAAAGGCTTTAGAATATAGTGAAGGAAAGAGAAGTTCTAGAAAAAAGGGGGATGGCGGGTGGGTAACCCAGACTGCAACAGTGAATACACTCTAACATTTACATTTATGGTAAGTGTACACAACTGTACTATGTTCTTCGGGTAGAATCCCAAAGTTATGGATGGGATGGAACTAAAAAGCATTAGGAGTGGCTAGAAGGCCCTGCAGAACTGCAGTGGCAAAGCCTGCCCTGGACTTAGAGAAGAGAGGCAAATGATAATGCTTTGTAAAGGTATGAACAGAGCTCCAAGTAGCAGCTTCTAAAATGTCTTTGGTTGGAGCTCCTCTGAGAAAGGCTGCTGATGTAGATGCAGCCCTGGTGGAATGTGACCCGATTCCCTTGGGCACCAGTTTACCATGATGCAAGTAGCAGAAACGAATGCAGTGGCTTATCCACTTTGAAATAGCCTGCTTTGATATGGCTTTCCCCTCTGATCCTGCAGCAAATACCACCAGTAGTTGCTCAGACTTTCTTAGAAATTTGGTCCTGTTTAAGTAGAATCTTAGTTGTCTGTGTATGCCCAAAGAATACAGAATCCGCTCCCCCTTGTTCTGCAGATTTGGGTAAAATGTTGGCAGGTGAATAGTTTGGTTAAGAGCCACACTGGATACCACCTTAGGCATAAAGGAAGGATTGGTCCCGAGGGACACCCTGTCCAGGTAAAATGTAATAAAAGGCTCCACAGCCATGAGGGCTTGTAGTTCTGAAACCCATCTTGCTGAAGTGATTGCCAGAAGGAAAGCTGTTTTCCAAGATAAAAACTTTATATCCGCAGTAGCTGCTGATTCAAAAGGAGGCAGGGTGAGCTTTTCCAGCACAAAATTGAGGTCCCATGCAGGAGTTGGTGATCTTCTGGGAGACCTTAAATTTTTGGCTCCTCTAAGATACTGTTTTAGCAGAGGATGAGAGGTTCTGTGTTGTAATGAGCCGAGATGGCAGAGGCATGAATTTTTATTGAAGAAAAAGATAGGCCCTTGTCAAGCATCTCAGTCAAGTATTGTAAAATCTGAGGAATATTTGGCTTTGCTGTGTCCATTCCTTGTGCTTGGTTCCAAGCACAGAATATCTTCCATTTATCAACATAAGATTTTCTAGTACTAGGCCTTCTAGCTTCCAAAATGACATCCATCACAGATTTACTGAGGTGTTGTTTGAATAATTACATGATCAGCCATGCTGCCAGGTTCAGAGTTTGGAGCGGAGTGTGCAGAATTTGATTGCTCTGCTGAGACATTAGATGAGGTATTTGAGGCAAGTACCAAGGAATGAGTTGAGACATATTCCTTAGAATTGGGTATCAGTGCTGTCGAGGCCAGTCTGGGGCAATTAGGACCTTTTTTGTTTTTTCCTGTCTGACCTTTAGCAAGACCTTGGGGAGAAGAGGCAGAGGAGGAAAGGCATAGAAAGAAGGATAGGGCATCCACTTTCCATACTTGTCTGTGATACGTCCTTGTGCAGAATTTGTCCAGTTGATAATTTTGGGGCGAGGCAAATAGATCTATGTCTGGGCTCCCCCATTTTTCTGTTATCATGCTGAAGACTTGTGGATCCAGTTTCCACTCATGAGGGTCCATAAGATTTCTGCTTAGGTCATCTGCCAGAGTATTTTGTTTTCCTGGCAGGAACAGAGTTGAAGATGTACTTGGTAAATCAAGGCTGTGTCCCACAATGCCATGGCTAGTCAGCAAAGGGGGTAGGAATGTGTACCCCCCTGCTTATGTACCACATAAAGTACAGTTGTGTACACTTACCATAAATGTAGATGTTCGAGTGTATTCACTGTTGCAGTCAGTACATTTGGGTAATCCTGCTGGCAGGTTGCCCTCAGTTGGCCTGAATTCCAAAGTCTTGGGTCCTACGTCGGCTGCTGTCGCCCCTTCCCTAACGTCAGGTTGTCAGGGGTATAAAAGAAACAGCTGATGCCATTTTCCCCAGTTTTTCTTACCCCAGATGTCAGGTGCCCCCTAAAAGGGTAGCCAAAATTTATATATATATAAAAATACATACACCAATATAAACTTTACCTTCATCTACAAGCAAATACACCACATGGGTTGTATAAATCAGAAAAGGAAAGAAAAGTTCCAGCAGAAAAAAGGGGGATGGTGGGTGGGTAACCTGGACTGCAACAGTGAATACACTCTAACATCTACATTGATGGTAAGTGTACACAACTGTACTATGTTCTTCGTGTTTCACTGTTGCAGCCATTACATTTGGGTAGAGTCCCAAAGCTATGGTTGGGAGGCTGGAGCTAAACAGCATTAGGAGCGGCTATGAGGCCCTGCAGAACTGCAGTGGCAAAGCCTGCCCTGGATTTAGAGTAGAGTGGCAGATGATAGTGCTTTGTATAGGTGTGCACTGAACTCCAAGTAGCAGCCACTAAAATGTCTTTGGTTGGTACTCCCCTGAGAAAGGCTGCTGAAGTGGCTGCAGCTCTGGTTGAATGTGGCCTAATGCCGTCAGGCACTAGCTTGCCATGGTGTAAATAGCAGAAATGAATGCAGTGGCCTAGCCACTTTGAAATAGTCTGCTTTGAGATGGCCTTTCCTTGTGATCCTGCAGCATATGCCACTAGTAATTGCTCTGTCTTCCTGAAAACTTTGGTTCTGTCCAAGTGGAATCTAAGCTGTCTGTGTACGTCCAAAGAATGCAGAATTCTCTCCCCCTTGTTCTGTGGATTTGGATAAAAAGTTGGCAGATGAATAGTTTGGTTAAGAGTCACATTGGACACCACCTTAGGCATAAATGTTGGGTTTGCCCTCAGAGAGACCCTGTCTGGATAAAAAATGATAAAAGGTTCCACAGCCATGAGTGCCTGTAGCTCTGAAACTTGTCTTGCAGAAGTTATTGCTAGGAGCAGAGCTGTTTTCCAAGATAAAAACTTTATATCAGCTGTAGCAGCTGGCTCAAAAGGAGGCAGGGTGAGTTTTTCCAAAACATAGTTGAGGTCCCATGCAGGTATTGGTGATCTCCTTGGAGGCCTTAAATTTTTGACTCCTCTGAGGTACTGCTTTAATAAAGGATGAGAAAAGATTGGTGGCTCGGTTTTGTAATGAGCCAAAATGGCAGAGGCATGAATTTTAATTGATGAAAAAGATGGGCCTTTGTCCAGCATCTCAGTTAAGTATTGCAAAATCTGAGGAATATTTGGTACAGCTGTATCAGTTCCTTGTGCCTGGTTCCAAGCACAGAATCTATTCCATTTTCCAGCATAAGATTTTCTAATATTAGGCCTTCTGGCTTCCAAAATGACATCCATCACAGCTTTACTGAGGTGTGTTTTGTATGACTACATTAATCCACCATGCTGCCAGGTGTAAAGTACTGAGTTGGCTGTGCAGGATCTGATTGTTTTGCTGGGAAGTAGATGAGGTATTTGAGGTAAGGTCCAAGCTGGGCACTGGGACAAGTTCCTTTGGATTGGATACCAGTACTGGTGGGGCCAGTCTGGGGCAATCAGTATCATCTTTGGCTTCTCCTGTCTGACCTTTAGGAGTACCTTCGGGAGGAGAGGCAGTGGAGGAAAGGCATATACTGATAGGTTTTTCCAGCTGAAAGATAGGGCGTCTACTTTCAATGCTCGTCTGTGATAAGTCCTTGTGCAGAATCTTTTTAGTTGGTAGTTGTGAGGGAAGGCAAATAGATCTATGTCCGGGCATCCCCATTTCCTTGTTATCATGCTGAAGACTTGTGGATCCAGCTGCCACTCGTGGGGATCCATGAGGTTTCTGCTTAGTTCGTCTGCCAGAGTGTTTTCCTTTCCTGGCAGGAATTGTGCCTGCAGATGTACTTGCTAAGTCAATGCTGTGTCCCACAAAGTCATGGTTAGTCTGCAAAGGAGGTAAGAATGTGTGCCCTCCTGCTTGTTTATATATCACATGACTGTGGTGTTGTCTGTCTTTATCAGTAGTTGTCCCAGATGAAGAAGGTCCTTGAAGGCTGTCAGGGCATTTTAAACAGCTAGCATCTCTTTTTGATTGATATGTAGATGCATTTGGTTTGAGGACCATGTGCCCTGAATGCATCTTCCTGCCATGTGGGCCCCAAGGCATAATCTGAAGCATCCATTGTTAGTGTCTGCCTGACTGGGGGTAATGTGAATGGCTGTCCCTTGTTCTGGTGACAAGCCTTCGCCCACCATCGAAACACCTGTTGCAGGCAGGGAATGAGAGTAATCATCGTTTCCAGGCTGTGGCAATGCTGAGTCCAAACACTTTTAGGTACCATTGAAGTTTCCTCATATGCAGTCTTGCATATGGAATTAGTAGGATGCAGGATGCCATGAAGCCCAAAGCCTGCAGAATTTTTCTTGCAGATAACTGGGTCTTTGTCGCCAACATTTTGAAACAGGTAGTCAGTTGCCTTTGTTTGTCTGGAGTGAGATAAGCCATCTGGGCAGTTGTATTTAACATTGCACCCAGGAATATTATCTCTTGAGAGGGTACTAGTTTTGATTTCTTTTCGTTGACTGTGTACCCTAGGCATGTTAGAAGACTTTTCACAAACGCCAGATGCTGTAGAAGAATGTCCTTGTTCTCTGCCTGAATTAGACAGTCCAAGTAAGGATATATTTGTATTCTTCTTTGTCTGCAGAATGCAATTACTGGTGCCAGGCACTTTGTAAAGACCCTGGGCGCAGTAGATAAGCCAAAGGGCAGTGCAGAGAATTGGCAATGCATTGAGCCAGCCTCGAATCTGAGGTATCTTCTGCATGATTGTCTGATTGGGACATGCAGGTATACCTCTTTTAGGTCTAAAGTCACAAGACAAGCATTCTTGCCCAGCATAGGCAGAAGCTGCTGCAAAGTCAACATTTTGAATTTTGGTATATCCAGGAATGTGTTCAGAATAGACAGGTCCAGTATTTGTCTCCAGGCCTTGTCCTTTCTGGGTACCAAGAACAGTCTTGAGTAAAATCCTTGTCCCTGCTCTTGCTCTGGTACTTGTTGAATGGCCCCCATGTACATGAGGAATGAGACTTGGTTTTGCGCCTCTGCCTATTGATTTTTTGGCAGATCTGGCCAGCCGTTTGCCTTTGGCAGGGTATGGAAATGGAACTTGTAGCCTTGTGACACTATATTTAGAACCCACTTGTCCTGGGTTATAATGTGCCAATTTTGAGAAAAAAGTGCTAATTTTGCCCCTAAGGGTGCTGCCAGGACATAAGTGCTTGGTGCAGTCAGGGGGAAGTCATTGGGACTGTTTCCTGTATGGTTGTGATTTGTCTTCTCCAACTTTGGAGGTAGAAGCACCCCATTGCTTTGACCTGTATGAACCTTGCGCCTGGGATCTGCCTGTAGGGCGTCTGGATCTGCCCCTTTGAGGTCTGTCTGACACAGGAAAGGACCAATTCTTTGTAGGCCAGTGTCTACTAAACATAGGTGGCTGTACTTGTAAAAAAATCTTTGACAGTTTGCATAGATTTAGCTTTGTCCTCCATTTTCTTTAACACTTCTTCTGCCTTAACACCAAACAAAGTATCATGCTGTAAAGGTGCATCTAATAATTTAACTTTGACATGAGCACGCAGATTTTGTTCCTTTAACCAAGCATGCCTTCTAATTACAGAACCCGTAACTGCGGCCCTGCAGGAGGCCTCCAAAGAATCAAAACCACATTGCAACGTATGCTTTCCAACTTGTTCAGCTGCATGCAATAAATCCTACATTTTCTTGTTTTTTGCACATTCAGAGTTTAACAACATTTTCTGTTTAAGCAATGCCATGACATGTTGCTGATATTTGAGCATATCAAACTGACAGTTTAAGGCCCTTATAGCCAAGGCAGCAGATGTGTAAACCTTTTTTCCCCATCTGTCCAGTGCCCTAGAATCCCTGTCAGAGGGGGTAGTTTTTTTTTGCAGCGGAAGCTTTAACTCCTTTGGGACCCTGTGAAATAGTTTCTGGGTCTGCAGCAGAGTTTTTAAAAAGGAATTTATGAGAGTCAGGAACCCTGTAATATCTGTCAGGCTTAACAGGAGCTGGAGGTAAGGAGTCAGGGGTCAGACTGGACTCCGAAAACACATCATCTACACTGTCTAACACAGGTGGAATGGCTAGAGGCCTGTGTTGAGGTAGTAAAAGGAAATCCCTGAGCCTCTTTTTAGATTATGAAAAATCTTGGCTCTCCCAGTGGAAATGCTCCCTCATGGTAAGCAAGGTTTCCCCAAAAGAATAGTCCTCTGGAGGAGGAGAAGCTGAAGGTATAGATTCTTCAGCATCAGAATCCTCATAGTGGGGAAGAGAATATTCCTGATCAGAAGAGGAATCAGAAGAAATAGAAACCTGATCTGAAGATTCATAGTCAGTCTCTTGCCTAGGCCTCTTTTCAGGAGGGGGATGGGAACCCCTGTCAAGGTAATCAAGTCTTTGGCCATTTTGAGCATCTGTTTTTGGGCATAGAGGCCTGCCCACATGGCTCTTGAGTCTGTTTCTTTGCTTTAGAAGGTGCTTTAGTCTTTAGCCTTTGAAGCTGAAGTCGGTTTAATGTAAACATGTTTAGGTCTGAATACACCCTCAGAAGCCGGTGCCTGCTCAGCGGCTCCGGACCCATCTGAGGGAATAGTGTCAGAGGCTCTAATACCTTGAGTTTCCAGCGGCATAGCTGACTCGACGTGGGAGTCGGTAACGGCCTGCGACTCGTAGCAGGCATCAGGGGCTGAGAAAGCGCCTCACTGAGAACTGGCGACTGGCTTAGGAGAAGCTTCATCGGTTTTGGACCTCGGTTGTCTATCTCTCTCCTTTTCTTTGCATTTTTTTGTGAACTCCAGTAGTCTGATGGCTACATAACGACATTTCTGGATAATTAAACCGGCGTCCAAAATAGTTTAAAGCAAAATCATACCGACGCTTAATAGTGTGTTGGTTAAATCTAGCACAAAACCGACAACCAGAAATGTTGTGATCAAGGCCTAGGCAAGGAATGCAGTAAGAATGAAAGTCCTTATGAGGTATTTGCTTTCCACAAGAAATGCAGTTATTAACTTTTTCTGACATCAGTCTGGAGCAAGAAAAAAGTTTCCCCAACGAGGTACTTAGCTTTATTGAAGACTTTGGGTCTGAAACACGAACACGAAAATCTCAGGAGTCGGCCGACCGGTACTTGCAAGCTGCTTCTGCTTCAGGCACCGCGCGGCAAGAAAGACTGAAGAAAATGGCGTCGGCTGCTTCTTTTATACCCCTGATGACCTGACATCAGGGAAGGGGCGACAGCAGCCGACGCAGGACCCAAGAATTTGGAATTCAGGCCGACTGAGGGCAACCTGCCAGCAGGATTACCCAAATGTAATGACTGCAACAGTGAAACACGAAGAACATCTGTGGTGTTTGTCCGTCTTTACCACTAGTTGTCCTGGATGAATTAAATCCTTGAAGGCTGGCAGGGCATTCTGAACAGCTAACATCTCTTTTTGGTTAATATGCAGATGCATTTGTTTTGGGTTCCATATGCCCTGAATGCATCTCCCCACCAGGTGGGCCCCCCCAAGCATAGTCTGATGAGTCTGTAGTTAGGGTTTGGGTGGCAGGGGGTAGAGCGAAAGACCGTCTCTTGTTCTGGGGGCATGTCTCTGCCCACCAAAGAAACTACTGTTGTAGGCAGGGAAAGAGAGGAATCATTGTTTCCAGACTGTGAATGTTGACTCAAATTTTTTAGATACCATTGTAGTTTCCTCATATGTAGTCTTGCATTTGGAATTAGTAGAAAGCAGGATGCCATGAACCCCAAAGCCTGCAGAATTTGTCTTGCAGATAACTGGGTTTTTTGTTGCCATCTGTTTGAAGTAAATAAGTCAATTGCCTTTGCTTGTCTGGCGCAAGGTAAGCCACCTGGGCAGTTGTATTCAAGCTTGCACCCAGGAATGTAATTTTTTGAGAGGGTACCAGTTGTGATTTCTTTTCATTTATTGTGTACCCTAGGCATGTTAGAAGCCTTTTTACAAATGCCAGATGTTGAAGAAGAATGTCCTTGTTTTCTGCTTGAATGAGACAGTCGTCCAGGTAAGGATAGATTTGTATGCTTCTTTGTCTGCAAAATGCAATTACTGGTGCCAGGCACTTTGTAAAGACCCTGGGCGCAATAGATAAGCCAAAGGGCAGTGCAGAGAATTGGTAATGCATAAAACCTGCCTTGAAGCGGCGATATCTTCTGCACGATTCCCTTATTGGTATATGTAGGTATGCCTCTTAAGTTCTTGCCCAGGATGGGCTGTAGCTGTTGAAAAGTCAGCATTTTGAATTTTGGGATGTCCAAGAATGTGTTCAAAATCGATAAGTCCATTATGGAAGCCAGGCATCGTCTTTTCTGGGTACCAGGAACAGTCTTGAATAAAATCCTTGTCCTTTTTCCTGTTCTGGTACTGGCTGAATAGCCCCCATATATCCATGAGGGACGTAACTTGTTTCTGAGCCTCTGCCCATTGATTTTGTGGCAGATCTGGCCAACCGTTTGGAATTGGCAAAGTATGGAAATTAAATTTGTACCCCTGGGATACTATGTTTAATACCCACTTGTCCTGGGTTATTAACTGCCAATTTTGAGCATGAACTGCTAATTTTCCCCCCAAGGGTGTTGCCAAAAGATAAGTGCTTGGAGATGGATTGGAAAGTCATTGAGACTGCTTACTGTAGGGTTGTGCTTTGCTTCCTCCAGATTTGGAGGGTAGGGGCACCCCATTGCTTTGACCTGTAAGAATCCTGTGATTGGTATCTAGAGCCTTTTGAGCGCCAGGATTTGCCTTGTGAGGCTCTGTTGGACACAGAAAAGGACCAATTTTTAGTAGGCCAGTGCCTACTGAACCTGGGTGGATGTACTTATAAGAAATCTTTTACAGTTTGCATAGATTTAGCTTTGCCTTCCATTTTCTTTAAAACCTCTTCTGCCTTATTACCAAACAGAGTATCATGCTGTAAAGGGGCATCCAACAATTTAGCTTTAACATGATCAGGCAGATTTTGCTCCTTGAGCCAGGCATGCCTTCTAATCACAGATCCAGTAACTGCGGCCCTGCAAGAGGCCTCCAAGGAATCAAAACCACATTGCAAAGTATGCTTTTCAACCTGTTCTGCTGCATGCAATAATTCCTGTAATTCTTTATTTTCCACACAATCAGAAATCAACATAATTTTCTGTTTTAATAATCCCATAACATGCTGTTGATATTTAAGCATATGAAACTGGCAGTTTAAGGCCCTAATTGCCAAGGTTGCAGACGTATAAACCTTCTTTCCCCATCTATCCAGTGCCCTGGAATCTCTATCAGACGGGGTAGGATTCTTGGCTGTAGAGGCCTTTACACCTTTGGGACCCTGTGAGATAGTTTCAGGATCAGCAACAGGATTTTTGAATAAAAGTTTGTGGGAGTCAGGAACCCTGTAATATGTGTCTGGCTTACTAGGAGCCGGAGGTAGGGAATCAGGAGCCATGCTTGATTCCAAAAACACATCAACACAATGTCTAATACAGGAGGTATAGCCAAAGGCATATGCTGGGGAAGAAGGAAATCTCTAAGCCTCTTTTTTGATTCAGAGAAATCCTGACTCTCCCAATGAAAATGTTCCCTTAAAGTATGCAAGGTTTCTCCAAAAGAATAATTCTCAGGAGGAGATGCAGATGGGATGGATTCTTCTGTATCTGAATCCTCATAGGGTGGTATAGAAAATTCCTGATCAGAAGAGGAATCAAAAGAAATAGAAACCTGATCTGAAGATTCATAATCAGTGTCTTGGCTAGGCCTCTTAGTTGGGGGGGGGGGGGGGCTGATCAAGGTAATTAAGTCCTCAGCCATTTTGATCTTCTGCTTTTTAGGCATAGGGGTCTGAGCACGTGGCTCATGAGTCAGTTTTTTAGACTTAGAAGTTGTTTTTGAAGCTGGCGTTTGTTTTCTATAGAAATGTTGAGGCCTGAAAACACCCTCAGAAGCCAGTGCCTGCTCAGCGGCTCTGGACCCATCCGAGGGAGAGACATCCGCGGGTACAATACTCTGAGAATCTCGCGGCATACTGAACTCCGCATGGGTCTCGGTAGAGGCCTGTGACTCAAAAGTAGCGGGTATCAGGGGCTGCGAAAGCACCTCACTGAGTACCAGCGACTGGCTTAGGAGAAGGTTCGTCGGTTTTGGACCTAGACGATCTGTCTCTTTCCTTTTCTTTGCGGTTTTTGTGAACTCCAGTAGCTGAATTGCTATCCGACGACATTTCAGAGTAATTAAATCTGGATCCAAAATATTTTGAAGCAAAGATATACCTATGCTTAATAGTGCATTGGTTAAATCTAGCACAAAACCAAGGCACGTTATGATCTGGGCCTAGGCAAGGAATACAGTACAAATGAAAATCCTTATGAGGTATTTGCTTCCCACAAGTAATGCAACTATTAACTTTTACTGACATCGGAAAGGAGCAAGAAAACGTTTCCCCAATGGGGTACTTAGCTTTAATTGAAGACTTCAGTTCTGAAACTCGAATGTGAAAATTTCAGGAGTCGGCCGACTGGCACTTGCGAACTGCTTCTGCTTCGGGCACCGCGGCAAGAAAGACTGAATAAAATGGCGTCAGCTGCATGTTTTATACCCCTGATGACCTGACGTCATGGAAGAGGAGACAGCAACCGACTTTGATATTCAGGCCGACTGAGGGCAACCTGCAAGCAGATTACCCAAATGTAATGACTGCAACGGTGAAACACAAGAAACATTAGGTTTGAGAAACTAAAACACTACCCAGAGGGTAAACACTGGCACAGCTATTAGTGCGGCTTTTAATTGTGATGGGGGAAACAAAGTAATGAGAACACTTGCAAAGACATTTCTGAGGAATTATTACTTTGCTTATAAGCAAAATACGATACATATCAAAGGGGAAGGCTTAGAACTGGAATTGATTTTCTTGTCCACAGTAAAACTTAAAGGGAAATAGGTAGATAGAGTGTGATGGTGAGATTGTCTGGACTAGCTTTAAGGTTAGTTTTTGGAGAGAATGAAAATCAGAGAGAAAAGGGGGCTCAAAAGATTGATGGAGTTATGCAGTACACTGTGCTTGTGTAGGGAAGAAAGTAAAAACTTATTCAAATACCACAATGGGCTGAGAGAACAAAAATTAGACAGAATGGTGGGTGAGATGCAAGAGATAATACAAAGCTGTGTATATAAAAACAGAAAAGGTATGGTATTTATATAGGGCACATGACCAAAAACGGGTCTATATTACTTTGTCGAAAACTGGCTTCAGCGAACATCTGTTCATCAAATGTCAGTGAATGTTCAAATCAGCAAACATCTTTCCCAAGGCAGTGAACTCCTAAGGCCAATATACAGACCATCACATACACCATAGTATTATCAAATCTACCAAGGTGGGGGGCTACTTACCCCACTCCCCCAATGTGGCAGGCTGTGCCTCCACCCCTCCCATCCCTTGCTTATATACACCAACTCAGAGATAGCACTACAGTGGGGAAAAAGGTAAAATTTCCTAATGCTGGCCAAGTAACTCACTGTTCCGGGAAAAATGTTCACTGATATAAATGTTCGATGAACTGCCATTTGCTAAGTTATGCTCAATGAATGGCCATTCACTGAAGTTAGTTTTCAACAAACTACTATAGACCAAACACATGCTCCATTCAAGCTCCTCACTGCTGACCAGACAACCAAAGGAGGTATCTGCTTCAAGAGTGACAGACTGAGGAATTACACTCATGGAAGAGAGTACTGTGCCAACTACGCAAAGCAGAATGGTAAGTCCAAGCTAGAAACCTCCCCTGATCGTAGACTACATAATGTCACCATTTCTAGTGCTGGACTCCCATTCCAAGGGGAATAATTCTGGCTGCAGAGCTCTTAGCCCAAGAGGAATAAATAGATCAATAAGGCAAACAGGAGGTGACTCTATGGTTAGGTGAGGAGTGTACAGCAAAAACATAAAAATTTTATATATATATATATATATATATATATATATATATATATATATATATATATATATATATATAAATATATATAATTTAAACTGTTTCCTGTACTTCTACTGGATGTAATACATCATAAAAGAATCTGCCCTAGAATGGTTATGTAGGATGGCACACCATTCCACATAGAAGTGTAGGCAGTGAATAAGGTTTCTTAGTAATGGAGAAAGCTGAACCTATATACTTCCAAGTTGCAAAACAGGTATCAAGCATGATTTTCATGGAGGCATAATCCAGGGCTCCTCATCTCTCTGCTACATACAGCTTCGGCCATTTATGAAAGCAGAGAAATAACTAGCCAGTATACAGTGGACTTTTTGAACCCAAAAAGCTTGACAAAGGATGGGGCAAATGGAAGGCAGCTATGCGGGGAAAGCCACACTATTCTCCTGTGTGGCACAAGGACCTCAAGATTATTAGAATTCCTTTCCCCAGAGAGAAATTGGGAAGGCAGAGAAAAACTCACTGTCCTTATCTCAGCAAGGTATTGCCTGAGCTTACCGGATGCATGACAGAATGAAAAAATGGTAGGTGGGTGTTGAGTGTCAGATGTTACAAGCCCCATCACCTGGGGTAATTTACACTTAAAGCAGATTATTATTATAAGGCTAAGTGGAGACTAGTGCAGGAATCAAACTGTGCTCTCTAAAGGTGAACTCCTACACTTAATAGGAGAAATCCCACCAAATATCCAAATTCATGACATATTTCCATGATTATCTTGTGTGGGACAACTATGGGAATCTCCTCAGCCCTGCACAATAAGCTCCTCGACCTACAGGAAACAAGGAAAGCTGACACCCTGACTTATATTTCAACCACCGGGGCTTAACTGGAGAGCATGACAATTACCCTATGAGATCTGGATGGTATAAGTCAAGCTCCAGGTGTTACAATATAACTAATCAACTATTGATCCATCCACTTTTAATCATCTGGTACCCCTGGAATGTGTGCTTCATATTTTTTATTTACAGAAATCCTTAATCAGAAAACATAAATACTAAAGACTAGTGAATTACCTTCCATTTTAAGAGCAGATTTTGCATGTGTTATAGCCTCCCATGGAGATGGAATATCCAGAAATACAGCATCCGCAATACCAGTTACTCCAAAGCCATGTTTGCAGACATCTTGATTCTTCACTGTAACTAGGTGGTCTACCTTGTGGTCCCGAAATTCTTCAACTGCTTTCAATGCTCTTTGCTGGTGAAACTCCACAGTGTACAGATGCCCCGTTGGAGCAATTGTTCTGATGATAGCATGTGACAATGAAGCACTTCCTGTACCTTTAAATAATATAAATACAAAACAAAGCATATGAGTTAAAATTAGACCCAATGTGAAACAGTAAAAATAACACTTGATAAAAGACCTAGAGGTGTACTGCAAACTATTTACTTTAAATGAATGGCATGGAGAACATTGAACAAGTGCTGTCCATAGGAACGTATACCAGCTCGGATTCTGTCTTATGCTTGTGGTTGTCTGGATAAGATAAGGCTCCTGCATGACCCCAAATAAAGTAGGTGTCCAAAACGGTCTATGAATGACCAAAACTGCTTATAACAGATCAATTCCACATGACCAAAGCCAGATTTGAGAAGTTTGGCCTCCCAGGCCAAGGACAACCACAAAGCATTCTTTAGCTATGTTCACAACCTCAAAGGCAATACACAATTGTGTGCAGAACTCATTGTAAATGGAGCCACCTATACTGAGCCAGAAGATATAGCAAAATTCCTGGCTGATAAATTTAGCTCCAACTTTAATCCTCTCTCCCACTCAACATTCCCTCAGGAAATATCAAATACAACCCCCCTACTATCACTAGGGAACATGTCCTTAATGCTCTACTCTCCAAGACCAAAACCACTGCATCAATACTCCAGGATGCCGTCTAAATAGCAGGAAACATAACCTATTAGGGCCTCTGGAATTACTATTTAACTGTAGCCTCCAAACAAGCTTTGTGCCTCATGAATGGAGAAAGGCAACAGTCATCCCTCTGCACAAAGGTGGGCCATCTACAGACCCTGGAATGTAGAGACCCTGAACTAGTCTGTTAATTTAAAGTTTGAGGTTAATACATGATTATAAATGACACAAGACACCAAGGCTCAAACTTAACAATTTATTAAACAAAAAATTACTAGATAAACAGAAAGACTAATTATGTACTTACAAGCATATGCATAAACAAAATTATTTTTGCCACTGATAGGGAGACTTTAATCCTATTTAGTGCAGTTATTTGTTTAGTCAAGCAAGGCAAAATAGCTCTATGCTCAGTTTAGGCTGGTGCTGTGATTAAATCCGGATGATGATTTTTATTTTGGCCTTTGAGCTTTTTATAATCTTGAACAAACAATAAGGTCAATAGGTTCAACTAATGACATATAGATCACAAGCTTATTATGAGTTGATGGAATATTTTAGAAAATTACAGATTTTCTAAGTTGTAAACAAGTCTTGTAATGTTTGGTTATATGCCTTACTTCCCTTTTCTAAAGAACAGTTAGCTTACAAACTTGTGATATAGTTTCTCATTGGAATCCCCCATATATTGGTAAACATTTTTTAGGCTGATACAGGTCAACAAAAGTTTAGTTATACCAGTAATCAGTGAGCAAGGCCTGCTTTTAAGCATACTGTATTGTTACAATATTAGCAGCATATAGTGAGGTAGATAATTAAACATACACAGTGGCATAACAAAAAACAGGTAGACTCTGTGGATCCGTCACAGACCCGTAAGTCTCACTAGTCTTATATGCAGAGTTATGGAAAGAATTATCATGGAGATGATCGATAGAGATATTGTAAACCTCCAGACACTGGACCCAACCCAGTTTGGTTTCATAAAGTGCAGATAATGCCTACTCAACCTGGTGGACTTCTTTGAGAAGGTCACCAAAGCAATGGATGAGAGCAAAATCGTTCACACTGCCTACTTTGACCTGGCCAAGACATTTGACACAATACCCCACTTGGGCATTGTTGACAAACTCAAGAGGTTAGCCAACTGGCTCCCAGATAGGACCCATGAAGTTAGAATTGGGGAGTTCACCTCTACAAAGAAGCCAGTCACATATGGAGTCCCTCAGGGATCAGTCCTTGGACCACTCCTTTTTGGCATTTACTTCTCAGAAGTCAAGGCCAATGTCAGTGGTTTCTGGCTGACTAAATTTGCAAATAAATCATTGAGTCTCACACTGACGCAAATGTTCACAGGAGGGGGGTTGACAGACCAAACTGGTGTCAAAGTCATGGACTAAAACTAAATGCCAAGAAACACATAATAGTATCCTTTGGGAAGTCATCCATCTCTGGTAACGATTATATTGACAACATACGCCTTAGAGTCGACCCAGTAGTCAGGGACTTAGGGACACACATAGTAATCTAGCCTTTGATCATCACGTGCCTACAGTGGTGAGGAAATCATTCTATGTTGTGCAACTTATAAACAAAGGTATGGCATCCAAGTCCAAGGAAGCAATTGTTCCACTATATTTGGCATTCATCAGACCTATCACTGAGTACAATGCCCAGTTTGGTATGTACCTAACCAGACATTACCACAACTGGAACGTCCACCAAGGATCCTCACTAAAAGAATACAGGGAATAAGTAATATGTCCTATGCAGACTGCCTCAAGGCCCTATCCCTGCATTCTGTCTCCTACATGCTTTTGAGGGGAGCTCTATGCCTGGCATACAGGGCATTGTCAGACCCCACTCTGACGGACCTCCTGCATATCCACAAAACAAACAGTACCAGAATTACCCATTCTAAAGACTTAAACCTTGCCTGTGATATAAATAGGACTTGCTGGAGAGATAGGTATGTACCCCAGAGTCTACCCAGTCTATGGAACAGGCTCCCCATCTATGTGAAACAGAGTTCCTCCCTAATCCAATTCAAGTGCAACTTGGACAATTGGATGGGAAACCAGAAATTCATCTCTGGTTTGGCACCTGTGTCTCTGATGCAAACAGGTAACCTGTAAATGGTTCATCTCCCAGGTCCATGCTTACACTTATCAATGGTATCAGAACTCGCCAGAGATTTGGGATGCATGGCTAGACTTAAAGGACCTTGTGGTCGTTAGCCTAGTAAACACCTATGAACATCTTACTTTGTAGTAGTTTATACCAGAGTATACATTAAGAAAATTATAATTTGTAACTGTAGGTCCTTAGGTTACATCATTCAAGGGACTCCCAAAATAAAACACTGTGGTTTAGGGCAGTGGAGATTAATACATGAAAAGGCTGATCTACCACATGATCCCAAGAAATGTGAATACAAATGGGCAGACAGAAGTAAGGCATTAACTGCTTTTACATCAAAGGAAATAAATTACAGCTGCAGCCACTGTTCAACTATACCCCCCCCCCAAGAAACAGATACTATGCACCTAGTTCTGTGAGACAGATATCCTAATTAAGTTGCTAAATATATTTATTACATTTTATAAAGGGGAAAGGGCTGCTTTCAGTGGCAGATCTAACCAGTACAGTTTTATATAAAACTATACTTCATTGTTATACAAAAATATTAATATTCAGCAACAAGTCTTATGTCCATCCATTTTTTGGGGCCTCTTTTTGATCTCCCAGATGCTGTCCTAACAGGGTAGGGGTAGTAGAACCATCCCACAACCAGGTATATTGGCTTTCTCACTCCAGATAGGGGCCCAACAGTAAGTGAAGTTTTGTTTCTAATTGTAGAACCATCTGCCATCCCTCCTTACCAGCTACAGCTCATGTTGTGCTGAACAGCCTGGGGATTTTTTCTAGCCCCACCTTTCCTGCACATGCTAATGCCACTGTGCAGGGTTGGTAGAGCAACCTTGAAAGTGTGGTCCACTCCAGGGTCATACCACAGTCAAATTTTCTTCATCCTCTTGCTTTCATGCTGGCATCCTCTCTCTGAGCTCTGGCCTTTGCCAGAATCTTTTAGAGAGATACCCACCTTGCTCTTCCTTCTAGAACAGGTACATCCATCTTCCTTGCCACACCAAAGTCCTAAGCCACTAAATGAACTCTGCTCACAATCAGGGAATCATCTTTCTATAGCAACAATATGGCTATACTCATACAATCTACTGTGAAAAGTGCTTCTATGATCTAGGTAAAGTGAGCCAGCAAAAGCATCCATTCTCCATGGTAATCTGAAAAAGTAATAACTCTGAAGTGGCTCGATCTGTAATATATAACATCATGCAGTGTCAGAAGAAAGTAAAGCCAAGTATGCTGTATTTAACAAAGTCATGTCTCCTTAATCTAATATTCGGTCACTACAGTTCTTACAGGATGCACCTCCAGCACCAACCAGAGATAAGGCCTCATCTGTTACCTGATCAGCACCTCCTCCTCTTTGTAATATTGCTGAACTGCATGCCAGTACACTAGGATGCCTTCTGCTTCTCCTTACCATCTTCACACACTGTTCCGTCACATCAGGTACAGCACCCAAGGGTTTCCTTTCTACTTTGTGACAACCAGCATCTCTCCTCCTAATATACAATCCTACTCAGGGTGCATGTATTCCAAGTAGTTTTATACTTTCTTTAATAGACTTCAGCTGTCTTCTCACCATTTCTCCACTTTAACAACAGACATTATTTTTTACCCTTGTTAGGCAGTTTATTGCTGTGGTTGTATTACACCTTCCTTCTGAGCTCCTTTACAGAATGAAATTGTTTACTGGAAACTTGATGGACAACCAGCACGCTAACAACCCACTGATCCCAATTTATTTTCTAATTTAATTGTTTTTTTCTTGATATGCAGTGTCCTAAAATCCAGTTAAGTACTTTGGGGAACATTTATGCACCTTCAATTCATCAGTGCTCTATGCAGAAAAGCACTGAAGCCTTAATGAACTCTACGTAGGCCACAGTCACTGGTACAACTCTGTAATACATTTTAAAGTTAGTTACATTAACCAGTTGGAGTACTGTCTCAAATTCTTAGCTCTACTAGATTTCACATGTTGCAAAATATTCTAAGATTCCAACCAACCTTTCCAGTAATCCATTAAGCCAAACCAGTTTGCATTTTTCATCTATTTTTTTGTTATCCCATATTCATCACCAGTATCAGCACCACCCCCCCCACACAGACACACAATTCAGCTGCCAGCAATTTCTCTAAGAAGCAGTTTAATGGGCAAGGCAAGCCACAGGTGCCATGACTTTCAACAATTTAGTCCACAAGTCATAGTTTTATTTTTGCACAGTTACAGGTGGTTGTCTTTCATAAATAGCTTAATACCTACTTATGTACTAGACTTCTTAACTCATTTGAACATTACACACAATCCCAGCCCTTTTCTCAGTCTGCAAACCACTCAGTGTTTATATACAAAATAATATAAAAAGCCCTATTAAAATATTGCTGAATTTGCATTACAGGTCACAAATCCTTCTAAACACTTGTTCCTCAGATATCCATCTTTAACCTCCCACTTAAGTCAATTTCACCGGAACTAATTCATCTCAAGACTGAACTGTTCTTAAATACTGTGAGGGGACATGCAAGTTTGCCAGATTTGACCGAGCTGTTCAGCATCTCCCTCCTTGTGATATTATTCTTGTCACCATTTCTCTTACTCAGACCAGGGCAGACAACAGATAGTAAACCATGATGTTCTGGGTTTAAAGGCCATGCCAGGAGACAACAGTCTGCACTGGCACAAATCAACTTACATCTTTACTTGTTTACACAAATGTAAAGTAGTATGGACATCTAAGCCAAGTCCTCCCTTAAGGAATTGGACAGCATCAGCTGAACACTTTACACACTTCTAATAAAGAACTTACCCGGGCTCAGGTATTCATAAGGACTAGGATACCTGCTCTATTCCTCCTAACACACTGCTGCTTGGGTAATGTGAGGGTGTGTAAACTTTGATCAGTTGGAAAGAAATTGCATTGAATTTGGTAGGTTTCCAAGCAAAATGTAGTCGATAAAATCTGATAAAAGCGAAGATGAAGATGTTTTGTGGTTCACCTACAGAAAATTGCCCACCATTAATCACTTTAAATTGTACAGCCACTTGTGAGAGGGCTGCAGCTTGAGCAAAAAGAGAAATATTCTCCAACAGCAGCAGAGATTCAGTACAATGTCTGAGTATATCTCAACCAAATGTCATTCACGCACGTAACCTACTCCCATTCTGTCAGACTCCATCACCGATGGCTCTATAATGGGCCTGGCCTACCTTTAACCACATGGTGTCATTCCATGATGCACAAAATTGAAATTTCAAGTACTTAAAGCAAGAAGACTGGGGCATCACTTTCCATTGCAAAATGGCATATTATTCCCTACAGATATGATGATGCCTTCCCATTTAGCTTGAGACTCTTGTGTTCCCTATACCATCTGCAGGACAAGTACCACAATTAGAGTACTATACTCTTATCTCTTTAATGTCATGAGACAGAGACAAAGAGAGCGAAAGACAAGTGTCGTTCTGTACAAACTAACTCTAATTGAGAATTACTATAAAATCAAACGAGTATGACCTAAAAAAAGAACACTGCAAGAGTTTAAATGGAAAAGCAAAACCTGAGCAGCACAAGTCCATTCTTACCAATGTAACGCAACTTCATCCCCCAAGCTATTACTAAATTAATTTTAAACTTAATAGCATACTTATTAATGGTCCCAGCCATTTATAAAAAGAAGTTGCGTCTTACCATAATGTTCCATCTGTGTTGTTGATCTTCGTTCATTTATTACTGATGGGTTATCGGTTCCGTCCTCACAACAGAGCCGACCAATATCAAGCTCACGTCAACCAAAAACTCTTGAGCCAAGGTCTTACCCAGAATGTTCTACTCCCTGTTACCTCAGATCGACTTTGCAAGTTGATAGATAAAAGTAGAGGCTACCTTTGGTCAGAACAGACCTACCAGAAATCAATAACCTACGGATGGGGGACGGAGGGTGGGAAGTAATGAATGAACGAAGATCAACAACACAGATGGAATGCTATGGTAAAACATAACTTCTTTATCGGATGTTGTTAATCTTCATTCATTCCTTACTGATGGGACAGAGTCTCCAGCTACCTGTATTCCTGGGTGGCCCTCATGGAAGGACATTCCTGACCACCATGGAACCAAAGGAAAACTCTACCTCTGGAGGCCAAGTCCAACTTGTAATGAAGAATAAATGTATAAGGTTCAGCCCAAGTTGCAGCTGAGCAAATATCATTGAGGGAAGCCTTAGCATAGAAGGCTGCTGAAGATGCCATAGATCTTGCAGAATGTGCTTCGACTCTATAAGGCAAGATGAGATTGTTTTTGTTGTAGATAAAGGTGATACAATTTCTCAACCATGAAGCCAATGCAACTTTTGACACAGGATGACCCCGTCTAGGTCCAGAAAAGGCCAGAAACAGTTGGTCCAATTTACGGGTAGATTTTGTTCTGTCCAGATAAAATCGTATTTGCCTATGAACATCCAAGGAGTGCAAGCAATACTCTCCCTTGTTAGAATGGCTAGGAAAAAACACTGGGAAATCAACAGACTGGTTGACAGATCACTGACACCACTTTTGGTAAAAAGGTAGAATTGGTTCTCAGTGATACCCTATCCTGAGGGAAGATAAGATAAGGAGGTTTGATGAATAAGGCCTGAAGTTCTGACAATCCTCTGGCCGATGTGATTGCAATCAGAACAAAGTTTTCCAAGAGAGATTTTACATCACAAAAGAATGCAGGTTCAAAGGGTGGAGCTGTTAAAGCTTGCAGAACCAAAGCCAAATCCCAAGGTTGTACAGGTTCTCTGAAGGGAGGTTTTAGGTGGATAACCCCTTTCAAAAAAGTCTTGCAGAGTGTGTGTGACAAGTGAAAAATCTTGAAAACCGATATGAAAATTCGAGATGGCAGCTAAATGTACACGGATAGTAGAGACGGACACCCCAGAGTGGAAAAGATGTGATAAGTAATCTAATACCACTGAGACTGGGGCTGACAAGGGGTCTATATTTGCATCTGCTACCCATAGAGAGAACCTCTTCCATTTGTTAAGACAGATTAGTCTGGTGAACGATTTATGAGATTCAATAGGAATATTGCGCACAGGGGATGAAAGATTTTCATGCCTGGCAATCATAGGAAGTGGAGAAACCAAGCTGTCAGTTTCAGGGTTGTTAGAGTGGGGTGAATCAGACCCTGCATATGGGAGATCAATGTTGGTGATGGATTGAGGATCCATGGTTGATCTAGCAGGTGAGAACAGAGGAAGGGAAACCAGATTTGTCGAGGCCAATATGGAGTAATGAGGATCATTTTGTTCAACTGTTGTGCTTTCTTTAGAAATCAGGAGATGAGGGGAAGAGGTGGATAGGCATAAAGCAAACCAGGGGGCCAAGCATAGACTAGAGCGTCCCTTGGTGACCATCCCCGAGGGGGAATCAGGGCAAAGGTGTTGCTGCACTTGTAGTTGGTTGGGGAGGCAAAAAGGTCGCAGCAAGGCTGGCCCCAGCAGTGGAAGATTTTTGCCGCTATCAGAGGATTGAGGGACCACTCGTGAAGCTGTATAATGCACCTGCTCAATTTGTCCGCTATCACATTGAAGCTCCCGAGAATGTGTGCTGCAATCAGAAAGTGGTTGTGCGATATTCACAAGGCCTCTCGGCATAACGGGCAAGATCTGGTGCCCCCTTGTTTGTTGATGTACTAGACCACTGACATGCTGACTGGATTGCAATAGTCCCTGATGGAAGGATGGACTGAAATGCTTGAAATGCTAGAAGCACCGCTCTCCGTTCCAGGACATTGATATGCAAAAGGACCTCTGTCTCCGACCAGGTGCCTTGGACAGAGTTTCCCTGACATAGCTCCCCCCACCCCATCAGGGAGATATCCGTGGTTACCGTGGCTATCAGTAGATGGGGGAGTGAAAGGGCGAGACCATTGTTGGAGATTTCAAGATGCCCACCAGAGTGAATCTTGTTTGCATCTCCAAGTCACACTTATTTGAAAAGACAAAGGACTTGTAGAGGGTACCACTGAGTGAGAAGTAGCCATTGAAGAAGTCTCATGTGGAATCTGGCTAGGGGAACAATGGTGATTGAAGCTGCCACTGACCCCAATAGCTGAAGTACAGATCAAGCTGGGGATTTGTGGTGACAGAGCAACGGTTGAACTTGTCTTATTCTCTGAAGTCTGTGTTCTGGAAGAGGTGCTGTGCAATTTCTTGTGTCCAACAGTACCCCTATGAATTTCAAAGACCGAGTTGGGGTTGTGTTGGATTTCTCCCAGTTTATAGTGATTCCCAAGCTTCAAGCTGTTAAGAGAGTATACTGCAGGGCTTCTTCCAGTAGACGCTTGGTGGGGGCAGTAAGGAGCCAGTCATCTAGATATGGAAAAGCCTGGAATCCTTGAAGTCGCAAGTGAGGGATAACCACTGCCATGCATTTTGTGAACACTCAGAGCTGTAGAGAGATCGAAGGGCAGGGCTCGAAACTGGTAGTGACTGGCTCCTATACGGAAGTGGAGGCATCTTCTTGAGCGTTTGCCCATCTTTATGTGGTAATATGCATCTTGAAGATCTACAGAGCACATCCAATAGTCTTCTTCCAGAAGAGGAAGGATAGACTGGACCGTGATCACCCAGAATTTCTCTGTTTTTACAAATATGTTTAGTGTACCGAGATCCAGAATTGGTCTCCAGTCCCCTGTCTTTTTTGGCACTAAAAAGAACCTTGAGTAAAATCCGGATCCTATCTGGCTTTGGGGGGGGGGGGTGTCTGGATGACTCTTTGTAGCAGCTTTTTGATTTCATGTGCTGCTATTTCCCTTTGACTGGGTGGAACGTCGGGTAACACTCTCGATGAGACTGGGCAAAGATGGAAGGGGATGCGATAGCCTCTGGATATAATCCATTGTACCCAAGAGTCAGTTATCTTTTGCCAGGCAGTAGGGTACAAGGAGAAACCATCCCTGACCACATCCAGAGGTGAGCAGTCAGGCTATGCTTCAGGAGCGCTGATATGGTTGGCCAGAGTAAGAATCTCTGGAACCCCGGTTTCGCAGACCTCCTCTGCCCTGAAAGGGGAGTCTTCCATTGGAGTTTCCCCCTCTGCATCTAGGGGAAAACTCGGCACATGTATCCTGGAAAGAACCCTGTGATTTCTTGTGCCAGATTTTTCACCTCCTCTGATTTCTGGAATAGAATCGCTGAGGAGTGGAGTGTCTGACACGAATGGCAGACAAGGTCTTGCCATTTTGTTCACACCATGCCAGCATATCCTTGACTTTAGGGCTAAACAAAGAAGCGGCCTCTATGGGGGCATTCATGAAGGAAGCCTTAAAGGAGTCCGCAAAGTCACAGAGGTGCATCCAAGCAGGTCATCTGGCGACTATACCTACACCTGCCGCTCTAGCCACCCCTTCCATTGCGTGAGAAATAAGATGCATGGAAGAGTTGAAAATGGACTCTAGGGTGGCTATCTGAGAAGCCACATTATCACGGACTTCATCAGAAACAGCTCCTGCCAAAGTTTCAGAGAGCTGGTTGATAAGATCTCGCTGAAGCCTGGTAAAATGTGCCAAATAATTCAAAGACCTTACAGCGAAGTTCGATGAAGCAAACACACGCTTCCCTAATCTGTCAATTGCCCGGGACTCATAGTTTGGGCAGATGGACAGTCTGGCTCTCTTTTGTCAAATCCTTCTTAGTAGCAGCTGCCTCCACCATAGCGTCTACTGGGAGACCATGTGACCAGTGGGGGCACTCCGCTGGGGGTGATAATATCTTGTCTGTCCTCTTAGGTATCGCTTTCATGATATCAGGAGCCTTCCATGAGCGCTGCACGATGAGCTGGACAAGCTCATCGGCAGGCAGGGTGACCCAGGAGGTAGGGGACTGGGCACAAGAAGCTTGCAGGAATATGGATTCCTCAGAGGAAGGAGGGCTTCCAGTCACCCCTCTAAGGATCTCAAGGATGTCACCAAAGGACACCTCATCAGAGGGTGACCGTGGGGACCCTTCCCCTTCATCAAAATCCATATCTTCAGTCAATGACTCCTCAGTGGAGTCCATGTGCTTTCTCTTGCACGATGCTTTGCGGGGCTCTTCCTCAGTGGGTGGTTCTTTTGAAGACTGCAAAGAGGGGGGTCTCCTGAGGAGGAGGAGAGACCTGAAGCTCTTGTGCCAGGGGTTGAAGCTTGTGGCAGTTGAGGCACAGCGGGGGGAGAGGACTCAGACAAATCAGCTTTGTCAGTGGAGGCACACACCCTTCTCCATGGTCTGGAAGCCTGGCCCACCCAAGGAGGAATGGGAGCCTGGAACAGAGCATGACAACCTCGGAAGTGGGGTCACACCCCGTCCCGATGAACCCGCCCCCAGACCAGGAGTCTCAAGAGGACTGTGAACCATAAGAGAGAGCATCCCTAGAAGGCGCAATAGAAAATAAATTGGCATGGAGCCAGTAATGCCCTCCCCAACAGCACAGCCACTGGCCTGAGAAGAGCACGATGCCCAGTGCACTGAGGGCCACAAGGATTACTCTGATTCCAAAGTGAGATCCGCTATTGGAGTCAAAGGGAGGGAAGCTGCTGTGGGAGTAATAGGCTTCGAGACTCTAGTAGAAGTCGAAGGATTATACGTTGGGGTTTGAGGCAAAATACGCTCACCTGAATGAGGGAACGTGGACTTTGACAGTTGAGAGAGACCTCTGGCCACAAGCAACTGGTCAACAATCCACAACACATCCTGCTCAGAAAGACTTTTGGTTGACCTCATGGAGAAGGCTGATGGCGATTCTGGCCTTTCCAGGAAAGGACTATACTGACTGCTTGCAAAAGGATCCAGTGAAGGGGAATATTTGGCCCTTGCTATTTCAATAGGTGCAGAGCTCGGAGTTGAGAAAGTTTGCATTGAAGAAAACGGTGTGGAAAATGTCTGCGCCGAAGATGTCGGCACCATGGTAGTTGAAGGTGTTTGCACCGTAAAGGCAAAGGTCTGCCCAGAAGGGTACGGTGCCATAGTGGAAAGTGTCTGCACCGGCAATAAGAACAGTGCCAAGAAGGACTGCACTGAAGTACATGTTGATGCCGAAAAAGTCTGCGCCGTGGAGTACAGAAGAGTCATACTTGGAACCGAAGATGACTGTACCAACGGAGCCGAAGGGGACTGAACCTGTATTGACAGTGCCATTATGGGTTGCAACAGAACTGTCAGAAATATAGTTGTCTGCACCGGAAACTCCGGTGCCAATATCGATAAAGGAGACATGGCTGTAGTCAGGATCACTTGGGGCAGTGCCAAGCCTGGAGCAGACAGGGTCAGAGGTGGCAGCACCGGAGTAGTAATCAATTTCACCTTCTTGTGAGTCGACTCGCTACGATCTCCAGTGGGAGAAGGGAGTGACTTTGATGAAGAAGAGGAAGAACCTCTCTTGCAGGGTTTAACAGGAGGGGCAGAGCCCTCCGACCCAGAAATAGCATCAGAGAAAAGAGACTTGAGGAGACCTTTCAAAATTAACTTATTCTTCCTTTTGTTGAGAGTCCTGGTAGAGAAGTTTTTACAGATCCCACACGGAGGATCTACAGTCAAGTGGGAGACATTAAGACAGTAGACACGAGTCATGGCCAACAGAAAGTGGTAACTTATAGCCGCAATCCTTGCACTGCTTGAAACGAACTGAACTTTTCCTATCCGACATAGCTGTTGTGGACAAGCACAGTAGCAAAAGGAAGAATAACGGCTACCCAAGAAAAGGGTAAAGAGAGAAAATAAAGGATTACCACCGATGGTAATGGAGAATTACCACAAGGTAAGAAAAGAGGGTAATAAAGGGAAAGGACTAAAGGGAGAGAGTCTAAAGTGTGTGACAGGGTAGGAAAAATATTAGAATAAACTTTTGAGAAAATTTTAGAGTAATAATATATAAACATATAAACTGTCAAAAAATTAGACACTTAGCTGAGAGAGTGGCTTGACATGGCTGTTCAGCAACATGGCAAACAAGATCTGAGGTAACAGGGAGTAGAGCATTCTGGGCAGGACCTTGGCTCGAGAGTTTTTGGCTGACGCGAGCTTGATATTGGCCGGCTCGGTTCCGAGGACGGAACAGATAACCCATCAGTAAGGAATGAAAGAAGATTAACAACATCAGATCTGCTATTCCTTTCATAATGCTCCTGAAAACAACCATCATACACTCCTCCCACACACACTCATACCAAGACCTTCATTATTTATTTATTTGACATTTTTTGACTGGGAATGTCTGACTGAGCTTGTGTCTTTTTCCAGCAGAGGGCCAAGGAGAAAAGCTCCACAAAGTATTACATACACCATAAAAATGTTTACAAACAGTGCAGTATACATGACATAATTTAAACCATGCATTATAATGCTTGGATTCCCACTTGTGGCATGAGAGTTTAAAAGGTGTTATTTACAAAAAAGGCAAGTAAAACAACATGTTAAAGTTATTCATATATCTCCAATACATAAGGAATTCCCCATTTAGAGTGGAAGTAATGACAATTAACTCAGTTTAAGATAAGAGTACATAAAGCACTGTATACCAAATCTTAGTTCTTACAGGTAACAGCATGTGCATCAGTAATCAGAAGCAGAGGAGAAGTTGATAGAGCAGGTGACAAAGAGGAAAAAAGAGGGTGGCTACGGGTAAAACAGAGAAAATTAGAGATGATTTTTTTAAATTTATAAATGAGAGGAGAGTAGTAGTTAGAATCAAGTGAAAACTGAGAAGGGAGTAAGCTAAGTGGGAAAAGAAGGGAGGGAGGTAAATGTGAGTAGCGGAGAAATTTAGTCTAAAAGTTATTAGGAGTTAAGAGTTCTGTGGCTAGAATTAAGTACGAATCGAGAAGGGGCGGTGTGCAATGGGGGTCAGGTGATTAAGTTCAGCACCAATGTAAGAGAAAAACAGACAACTTTGGGGGGAAAAAAATCAATGCAGATAATCTTATCTCTGGACTTCAAAAATTCCAGTGGTTACGGATATCTTTAATTTACCCCTTGGCACTGGAAATTTCAGGAAGCATGGATAACTGCCATTGCTCTTCCAGTCTCACTGTGAATATGGGGATAGTACAGCTGTGTAAGTTGAACTTACCATAAAAGTAGATACTTGAATCATTGCTGCAGTAGCTTTAGCTGTATGGGTTGGATCATGCCAAGAATATAACAGCGGGCCAGATTAAACAGCTTCATGGCACCTTCCACACACCCAAACTGTCAAGCAGCTTGAACAAAGCTGACTAAAAGGCATGTTTGAGTGGAAAGCCCTTCACAACTTTTCTGCCAACAGAGAGAGGGAGACTGAGCCCTCAAAGGACAATGCTGGGAACAACAAAAATAAATATCCACGCCCCGGTACGAAAAGCACAAAAAAAACAAAAAAACAAAGGGAATGGTGGGAGGGAATGGCTAGAGCAGCAGTGATCAAACTATGAACATCTACTACTATGGCAAGTTCAACCTAACACAACTGTTCTTTTTATCTTATTGATCACTGCTACAGTTGCCTTAGCTATATGGGTATATTATCTTAGATAACTACATTTGGGAGGTGGAAGGAGAGATAACTACATCTGGGAGGTGGAAGGAGCGATAACTACATTTGGGAGGTGGAAGAGAAGAGTCCTAGCAAAGCTTGAGAGAGACCTAGAGAAGGAATCAAGATTAAAATGCTTTGTAAAAGTATGTACAGAGGATCAAGCAGCAGCATCTAGAATATGTCTGGAATCCAACCCTTTCCAAAAAGCCATAGATGAAGCCTGGCCCTGGTAGAGCGGGCCTTGACCCTGTATCGAATAGTTTTGTTAAGGTCAGTATGAAAAGGTAATAGTGTTAGACAACCAGTTAAAAATAGTCTGTTTTGACACAGGTTGTCTATACTTTGATTCACAAGAAAAAGTACAGTTGTGTAAAATCTTACCATAACAGTTGATGTTCTTCTCTTTACTACTGCAGTATTCATACCTGAAGAGATCTCCTGCCAGAGATAATCCAGCATCCGGCCAGTATACCAAAAGCCTTTAGTACTTACTGGCACCACATGTCACATGTATGCCGCCCAAGGAAGGCGTAGGGCATAAAGGTGATGTACGAATGCACACCTGCAGAACTGAAAAAGCACTAGGAGGAACAGAATGTCCCTCGGGACAAGGAAGAACATGTACAGCCAGAAGGAGAAAAGGGAGAAGAGTCCCTTGGGCAGGAAAGAAAGGCTAGAGCAGAGGGGGCAGGAGACAGGGAGCAAATACTGCAACGCTGAAGAGAAGGACATCTACTGTTATGGTAAGGTTTTACACAACTGTACTATGTCTTTCCATATAACTGTAGGGAGAGCACAAAAGCTCATAAGGAAACCTGGGAGGAGGACAGCACTTAAGAGCCCTCCAGAAACCCATGACGGATAGCCCTGAAAAGCCAACTGTAGCCCTGCTAACAACATCAAACTTATAATACTTACAGAAGGTATGAACAGAAGACCAAGCAGCAGTCTCAGTGATGGAACTGGTATCCAGCCCCTTGAAAAAAGCACCAGAGGAGGCAACAGCCCTGGCAGAATGAGCCTTTACTGATGATGAAAGACACTTACCATGAAAAGAATAACAAAAAGAAATGGCTTTAGAAATCCAGGAAGAGATGTTTTGCTTATAAGTGGCTAAACCCAAAGTCCAAGGATGTAAGGAAACAAAAAGCTTCTCAGATTCGTAAATAACTTTCATTTTATCCAAATAATATCTAAGCTGTCTATGCAAATCCAAGGTGTGAAGCACCCTTTCAGTGGCAGACTGTGGAGAACAAAAAAAAAAAAAAAAGGCAAATGATTAGACTGATTAAGGAATAACTCATTGACCACCTTGAGAATAAAAGAGTTAGTATGAAAAGACACCCTTGTGCTGTGGAAAAACTTAGAAAGGAGGAACCACTATGAGAGCCCGAAGTTCAGACACCACCTTGGCCCAAGTGACAACCAAAAGAACAGTCTTCCAAGTAAAATGTTGTGCAAAAGCTGAAGCAGGAGGCTCAAAGGGAGACTGTCAATATTTCAAGATCAAAACCGAGGTCCCCAGAAAGGCGGAATAGGCTTCCTGGAGGCCTGAAATTAAGGAAACTTAAGAAATTGCTTGACCTCAAACCTAGAAGCCAGAGGAGAAGTCAAGGAAAGACTAGGTGAGCTTTAACTGAACATGCCAACTCAAGCATGGAGAAGGTCACACAAATAAGACAACTAGAGGAACCTGCACAGAAAGGGGACCCAGAGACAAGAGAGGTACCAAATAGAAAATCTTTTCCATTTAGACAAATATGATTTTCTGCGTAGTGGGTTTCCTGGCTTCCTGCAGGACCCGAAGCACGTCCTAAGAAAGGGGGTGCCTAAAAAGGATCAAAACCGTATCAGCCACAGCATCAGTTGAAGAGTGGACAAGTGAAGATGGATAAGAGCCCCCTTGTCTCCTGTGAGTAGGTCCATCTGGTGAGGTAACCTGTGGTGATTGCCCCCGGCCAAGTGAGGAAGAAGGGGGAACCAAAGTTATCTGGGCCAAAAGGGAGTCAGTAGCCAGACTTCAGGAGAGGCCGATCTGATTTTCTGCAATACTTGTGGTAAAAGTGGAAGGGGAGGGAAGGAGTACTAAAACATCCCCTTCAAAGGAAAAGATAGGGCGTCAACTTTCTAAGCCGGAGGACTTGGGATTCCTGAACAGAATGGAGGAAATTGCCTGTTCAGATGGGAGGCAAAAAGATCTACGTGAGGAATACCCCACCAATGGAAAATATACAGAAACATCTCTGTGAAGCATCCATTTATGAGCTTGTGTGTTGGACCTGCTCAAATAGTCGAACACTAGATTTTGCTCCAAGGGAATTTAAACAGCCTGAAGAGTCGCTTGCTATTGGACAGCTAAATTCCTGACATGAAAAGCTAGTCTGTAAACAAGGTAGGACCTTGTACCCTTCTGCTTATTTTACTTACCAACATTTGATTACTAGGAAAAGTCCGACTGGGTAGAGTGGAGGTCATGGGAGAAAAGCTGCTAATTATTACAAAATATTTTAAGAATAATTTCAATCTTCAAATATAAAACAAAAACATTTACAGTTTAAATAATTATAAAAAAATAGACAATATAAAAACATCAGTTAAGAATTGATACAAGTCATATAACAGCCATTTAATATTTAGGGAAATTTTATACAGTTTGTAGATAAATTAAAGGTAACAGTCTAATACAGGATTTGCAATATGAAGTGAGGGGAAAAACAGGCTTATAGTACATTTAGAGAGAAAGTCAAGGAAGAGAATTTGATGGAAGTAAGGAAGTAAGTGAAAAAGGGAGTAAGGAGTTACAAGGAATGAAAAGGTACTTAGTCACACTTAGGGATATAGTTTATTTTGGACTTGAGCAGGAATGAAAAGGTACTTAGTCACACTTAGGGATATAGTTTATTTTGGACTTGAGCAAGAACAGAGCCAGATTTTAGATAGGAAGTCTTTCAGAGTGGTTTTGAAAGATGGGAGGGTGGGTATTGACCTGATGGATACAGGTAAGGAGTTCCGGCCATAGCAACTTTGTACGAGTACAGATAATGCCCAGCAGATTTGATAGGTTTGTAGACAGGAGTTTTTGGTCACTTGATCACAATATCCAACTGGGAACATAGTTGTGTAAAATGGCTTTTAGTGCTGGACAGGCAGATGGATGCTGGATAATTTGATAGGTGGTAAGAAGCTGTATATATATGTTAGTCGAGGCAGTTCTAACCAATTTAGGCTTTTTAGTGCTGTACAGTGGTGGGTTCTGAAAGGGGTATTTGCTGCAAATTTAGCAACTTTGTTATAGCATCATATTTTTCTGAAGCCCAGAGGTTAGTGAGGATGGGAGTGCCACAAAAGTGTGGGAAGGAGACAAGTAGTGGCGAGTGTAGTTTTAGTTGCATCAGTGAGAGTTTCTGGCTCTAAATTATCCCTAGTTTTTGGTGATTTTTTTCTTATGCAAGATCATCCACTATCACTAATAATTTGCTATGAGAAGTGACTTCAGAGGTTGTATTATCAAGAGACAGGACTTTAAATTTTATTTCTTCATGAGACAGGAATTTGGGGAAAAAGTAGAGGTTTGGTCTTTTTTGGTTTGAGCATGACTTGGGAGTTATGAAGCAATGTTTCAGTGGCTGCTAAAGCTTCTGGAGTAATTATTTGGAGGTGTACCATGTTGTCAGATGTGCAAATGAGAGGGGAATCTGCATATTGTAGAGGGTGGCCTACTGTGGTGATGTATAGTGGGTGTTGGTGAAAATATTAAGGAGGGGGGACTGAGGATAGAACCCTGTGACACACCGGTGGTGAATGGGAGGCAAGGTGAAAGCTTGGAGAACCATTTTACTGACATAGCACATTACTGTGGTATTATCTGCAAAAATGTTATGGGGCACAGGATGAAAGAGGGAATGAAAAGCTTGAAGAGCTAGAAACAGAGACCTCATCTGCTTTATATTGATGTGGTCCGACCTCTGATGAAGAGGCCAAAGACCCTAAACCTTGAGGGACCAAAAGAGGCCCTTCATCTTCTGTCTGAGGCATCTTTAAAGAGGTCTTGAGTTGGGACTGGAGCTCTGGAAGGAAGACTCGGTTTGCGAGAAAGTTTATGAATCCACCACTGAAGCTTGAGAGAAGGGAGAAAGGGGACTGGGAAGTCCAGGGGGTGGCAATGTTGGAGCCAAAATGATTTGTGGTACCACAGGAGCTTCTCGTGTGCAGCCAGGCCAGAGGAAGCATGGAAATGGTGGAAGCCATGAACATGATGGACCCTGAGAAAGTCCCTGGTCATGACTGAAGCCAGAGTAAGAAGACTGGAAAAAGACAGTAAGAGAGATGGGTCCTTGAGGGCAAGCAGAGATGCCAGCATGGGGATGGTCTGGAACCTGCAACCAAGGAAAGTATGATCCTGAGAAGGGGTCACAGCTGATTTCTGAAAGTTTATGGAGAACTCCAGACTCAAACAAGTAAATAGCACACTGGAGATACTGAAGAATAGCACTGGGGGAGGAAGCTTCAATGACAGATTGCCGAGATAGGGAAAGATATGAACTCCTCTCATCCTGCAAAAAGCAATGACAGGAGTGAGGCATTTGGTGAATACCCTTGGGGCAAGTACAGAGGCCAAAGAGCAAAGCAGATAACTGAAAATGCAAGGGGAAAAAAAAACAAGAAATGTAAAACTTTCCTGAAAATGGGGTGGGTGGAGATATGAATTTAGGCATTCTTGAGATCCAGAGAGTCCAGAAAGACCTTGGTAGAAGAAGGGAATCAAAGTCTGAAAAGACAACACTGGGATGGAAGGAATCTTGAGAAAGGTGTTAAGCTGAGAATGGTCCAGAATTGGTCTCCAAGTGCGACAATGTTCGGGAATAAAAAAACCCTCCCCACCTGGGCAGGGGGCACAGCTTGAATGGAGCCCTGGATCAAAAGAGAATAGAGTACCTTGAGAAAGTTGTTTTCGGGAAGGTTGTGGGATGCCAAAAAAAGGGTGGAAGGGATTTCCAAACCACAACATATTCCTAGTGGATAATGGACAGAACTCAAGAGTCTGTTGTAATCTTTATCCAGTTTGGAAGACAGGGAGATGAAGAGATGAAGGAACCTGACCAAAGGAAAGGGGAAGCAAATTGTCAAACTGAACCCAGCTTATTCTGAAAAGCAGGTTTCTGGGAAGTAGGCGTTTGAATAGACTTAGCAAGAGGCACACATCTAGAACCCCTTTTCCCTTTGGGTGGAGGGCAAGACTGCCTACGTAGAAAAGCATAATTGGAAGGGCAATTCCTCAAACTTAGGAGTATGAGAAACAAAAATACGTTTCAACTCCTTCAAGGCTTTACCCCGGAGAGACTTAAGGTCAGCAGCAAAAAGATGCTTATTATCCAAAGAAGCATCCAGCCGATTGGCCTTAATGTCATCAGACAAAGCCTGAAGATGAAGCCATGAGTAATGCCTCATAACAAACCAAATGCAGCAGCCCATGAAAAAAAAAACATCAACTGCATCATAGCTGCATCTAACAGTGTGTTAGGCAACTCAACTTGAGAGGTAGAATCCAACAGTGAAAGGGCGGAAGCCTTCCCCCCTCAGAGTCAGGAAGGTTGTAAACTACTTGAGAAACCTGAGGAAGGAGTGCTAATCTGGTTATACGAGTCTGGTAGTTAATGGCCCAAAAAGATCAAGAAGCAGCAATGTAAACTTTTTTTGCCCAGCGTCTCCATGACCCTACTATCCTTATCTGAAGGAAGCAACGTGGTAAAGGGCAACAACTTGGAAGGTTTGTCAGAAGACAAACACAACAAAAGGATCACCAGAAGGACATTTATAAAGAAATTTACATTCAACAGGCACCTTCTAAAATCTATCAGGTTTCTTGGGAGCTGGAGGTGGGGAATCGGGAGCAACAGAAGTTGCTGCAAAAGTATCTAGGAGGGTAACCAGAACAAGGGAAACAACAGAAGGCTTAGGAGACTATCTGGAGAAGCTCATAATACAGTTTTGGGATATCAGAGACTTGAGAGCAATCTCATTTGAAGAATTCCATCATACAGGTAACAGTGTCCCTCAAAGGAGAGTTTCTCTAAAGGTGAATATTGACTAACAGAATCCTCTTCCTCTAAACCATAGTCCAAGGGGGAAAGAATATGAGAAAAGTAATCCAAGGAATCTTCCCCCAATTCCTGATTCTCATCAGTGGAATCGACTTCCCTATGTCTTTTAAGAGTGGAAGACCAGGGGTGGCAGGCACAGACACCCTTTGAGAAGGCTTTAAAGCCATTAAAGCATTAAATAAACCCAGAGTAAAATCTTGCCATTTGATGGCACAACGGTTTGCATTGTTGCCTCACAGCAACAGGTTCTCCAGTTAGTTACTCAGTTTGGGTGCCTTCTGTGGGGTGTCGGCATGTCCTCCCTGCATTCCTGTGGGTTTCCTCCAGGTGCTCTGGTTTCCTCCCATGATACAAAGGCATACATCTAGAGCATTTCTCCCCAAGCCTCCAGTGAAAACCGTCTCGTTCCAAGTTGGACTTTCCCGGTAAACAAATGTTAAATACAATAAATGTTGGGGAGCCTTAACTACAGGGGACATGTTCTTGGTTGTGTGTTTCTTTTTCTGCTGGACATCCGCATGAAACACCCTAGGAGGATCAGACCCTTGGCAACACAATAAGTGTAGCAGGGATCTCCTCCCTCACTAAGATTTGCATAGTTCCCTCCGTCTTTTAGATATAATAAGCAGAGATCCCTCCCCCTCAACATTTGTTAAGCCTCTGAGGAAGTGTGAGAACTTGGATCCATGCTGGCCTCCAATGGGGTTGTGGCAGATGGATCTGAAGCAATCTGTGGACAATCCTCTGGGCATTTACCATCCACAAGAGAGATATCCCGGTGAGGCTGGACAGCAGCTGCATCAGACCTAAGGTTTTTGGCCTTTTCCTTGGCTGACCCTCACGATGGGAAGATTCCACCACACCACCTTGAGCCAACAACTTTAGATGTTGGTTTTCAAGGTAAACAGATAAAGAAGAGAGACTAGACATGGTCTTGGAGACAAAAGTTTGGCAGCCAGAACAATGCGGATAGTTGTGGGATGCGCCCAAATACCACAGACACTGGTCGTGATGGTCTTTATGGGGAACCTGCCTCCCACACTGATATTTTCCCTTTCTGGATGACATGAACCCATCCAGGACTAAACAAAAAAGAAAGATCAGGAGAAACACGGTCTGTTAACCAGCAAAGCAGAAAGGCATTCAGACTGATGTTCAATGATGGTGTTCAGACTGGAGGCAAAGAAGTTCTGAGTGTGTGCCGTCCATATGTCACCTGTATGGCCTATGCCCTGTGTGGAGAAAGTACATGTGACATATGTTACCTGTAATTACTAAAGGTTATGGTATACTAGGCAGATGTTGGGCTATCCTTGGCAGGAGATCACTTCTGTTATGAATACTGCAACAGTGATATGGAAGGAGATCAACTGATCTGAAGATTTGAAAGATTTAGTTCTGTCAAAATAATACCAGACTCGTCTGTGGAGTATCCTTTCTCCCTCATTTTAGGCTCAGGAAAGAAAACTGGGAGATGGATAGTTTGGCTTAAAGTAAACTCGGATACCATTTTAGGCATAAATGATTAGTTCTCAAAGAAACCCTGTCCTTATGGAAAATGAGATAGGGCTGACTCACCATAAGAGCTTGCAACTCAGATACCCTTCTTACAGAGGTCAGACCAAGGAGTAAAACTGTTTTCCATATCAAGAATCTGAAAACAGGCAGATTAACTGTTTCAAACAGAGCAAGTGTAAGCTTCTGTAACACAAAATTAAGATCCCAAGGAGAGACCACCTGTTTTCTTGGAGGCCTCTTATGCAAACCCCCTTTCAAGAATATTTTGACACAATAGTTTACACTGAAAGATGAGCATCCATAGACAGACACAGTGAAATGGATGACAAATGAACCTTGAGAAAGGAATAAGAAAGGCCACAGGATACTAATTCACAAATGCAAAAAAAAAATAAAAAATAAAAAAAGGGAAACTAGGCCTGAATGGACGATGGTTATATTGTTGGCACCAACTAAAAAAAACTTCTCCATTTGCTAAAGTATGATTTTCTATTAGCAGGCTTTCTTGCCTCTCTTAGTACCCCACTTGCATGTCCTCACTAAACAGGTACCTAAAAGGAATTAAACCCCATCATCTAGGCAGTCAACTAAAAAATATTGATGTTCTTCTGCAAGTAGATCCAGTCTGTGAAGAAGTTTGTTATTACTGCCCCTGGCCTTTCCAAAAGAAAGGAGAACCATGGTTGCTGGGGCCAAAATAGAGTCACCCCAATGATCCAAGGGGATTCCTTCTGAATCTTCAGAAGTACCCTAGATATCAGTGGGAAGGTTGAAAAAGAATATAGGAACATTCCTGTCCAAGGAAAAAAGGCATTGGTTCTTCCAGGCCTTGCATGGAGTGCTGGAAGAGAATCTTGCCAGTTGATTGCCTCCTCTCTGAACAAAGAGGTCTACTTGAGGAACTCGCAGATGGATCATAGCTTGGAAGACACCCTGATCTAGCTTCCATTCATGAGGATCTGCTCTAGTCCTGCTCAGTTTGTCTGACACACAGCTTTGCTTGGACAGAATGTAGGATGCCTGTAAAGTGAGATTATGCTGTGAAGCGATATCCCACGCTAACAAGGCTAGTCTGCAAAGGGGCTACAAGCTGATCCACCCCTTGCTTGTTGATGTACCACGACTGTACCATTGTCTGCAACCATGTGAAGAGGTCCCTGGGGACCAAAGATGGTCCAGAATGCCTTGCTCAAGGCAAACATCTCCTCGATATTTATGAGTTTGTGTCTGTCCTTGACGTCCTACACACCCTGTACTTTAAACCGTCCTGAAACCGCTCCCAAGCAAAGTCTGAAGCATCAGTGATGACTGCCTGCTTTGGAGACCTGGAATTAAGGATATCTGTTGTCTCTACAAAAAGATTTCCCTTCTGAGAAACCCCAGCACTAAGGGTATTGATGCTGGGACCAAACAGATTTTGGATACCACCTCATCTTCCACACATGCAGAACAGAAGATTCGTAAAGTAGAAGTTAAAAAATAGAAGCTGAAGATATGGAATACCCGCAAAGTGAAGGATTTAGTGTAGAAAGTCTAACACAGGTTATATCACAGCATGATGGAACAAGTCCCCCAAGTAAAAACAGGAGGAACAGGAGACATCTTAAGAAGAAATATGGACATGGGAAAGAAAGATTTAATATGGTGCAAAGCAGAAAGCAAAACTAACCAATACAAAAAAAAACAGTACTAAAGATATTTGAAGAGAAATACAGGCAAATGCATCCAGACATGGAAAATTTTACAATACAAAAAATAAGATAGGAAAAGTGTAAAAAAGAAAAAAAACAGGATTAGTAATGGAAAAGTTAAAGAAATAGAAACTGAAGTTATAGGTCACCTGCAAAATGAAGGATTTAGTGTAAAAAAATAATTCTAATAACATCACACCAGGATGGAGCAATGGATCCCCAAATTAATGAGAAATCAGTGGAGCGGGAAACATTTGATCAGTTGCCATATGGAACCTTTTACAGGAACCAGTACAAGAGTTCAGTTGGAGGGACACAGCAAGGGAAGAACAAGAAAACTGTGGCAACTATGATGCAGTAACCACTGTGGAGTGATAGGCCAGTGAGTTCCCATATGAAAGAGGAACGGATGACAGGATGAAACTGAAGAGAATATGGGACAGGACGACAGTCTGGATATTTCTGTAGAATGCCCACAGGAAATGCAGAACAAAGAATGTGCCCTGAGTTTAGAAGAAAATGATCTAAGAGAAGAGTCGCTTGATTTAACAGACAGACATATTAAGATCAATGAAAGAATTAGACTACAGAAAGTCAATAAAAAAACAAAAAAAGATAGAAGTTTAATAAAACAAATGAACACAATAATTACGACTGTTCACAGAGATTCATACAACAGAAGCAAATAGGATATATTACTGTGCACCTAAATTAATAAAGTCTTACCACAAAAACACAGGGGAATAAGGCAAAGGAAGGGGGAGAAATTGAATGTCATCACAGAAGTATCAAATAAAGAAAACTATAAAGCAATTAAGACAAGAAGCGTCACTGTTGAGTATAGAAGAGGCAACAGATGAACAAAAATAGTCAGAAAGATGTGATAAAAGCAATGCACAGTGTCAGAACAGATAAAGCTCTATCCTGCACTATTGCAAATAATATACTAAAAATATCAGCACAGGCAGAAAAACTTAGAAGACACACAAATAAATATAAAGGAAAAGTACAAAATAAGCTATTTATTGATGACCCAAAAAAGTTTTATACAGAATTGGGAAAGAAGGCAAAAGGAAATGAACCATAACTAAAAAAAGAAGAAACGGATACATTTTGGAGATCTATGAAGATCCCATGGAACATAAATATGGTGAATAGATTCTAAGTACAAGAAAGAATAAAAAGCTCAAACGTACAGGATATGAAATGGAATGAAGTAACGGCCAGAGAGATTGAAACAAAGTTAAGAAGAGCTCCTAAATGGAAAACTCCAGGCTCAGATGCCGTACCCAACTTCTCACTAAAAGTATTAACATCTCTACAAGTAGATTTAGCCATGAGTAAGAACTATTTATATGCGCACCCCAAACAGACACCAACCTGGTTAATAGGAAAAACACAATACTCCTACACAAGAGCGGCCCTGCAAACTATCCTAAAACCTGTAGACCAATAATTTGCTTTTCGATGACATATAAACTATACACAAATTGATGCCGGCAGAGTTTATAGTCACTTAGAAGAAAACTCGATCATGACAATAGAACAAAAGGGTAATAAAAGAAAGTCACATGGAACAATAAATCATTTGTTAAAGTCATAATGGTGAACTGCATATATATATAAAAAAAAAGGGGGGGGGGAGAATAACTATGGCATGGATAGACTACAAAAAAGCATTTGACAATATCCCACATTAATGGAGAAGATGGTTCTTAAAAAATGTACAAGATACATCCTACACTAATAGATTACATTACAGCGACCTTGAAACTGCGGCAAACCACTTTGCAGTTAAGAGATGATAAAGGACAAATTATAAATCCTGGGATAAAAATTCAAAGGGGATATTCCAGTGCGACTCTGTCACCACTACTCTTTTGTCTTGCCCTTAACCCATTAAGCTGTCTACTTAACAGATTAGGTCAAGGCTACAATATGGCTCCCAAAAAAGAAAAAAGTATAAAGACTTATCATCTTTTTGTGGATGATTTAAAACTGTAGAGTTCATCAGAAGAGGAACTGAAAGTACAATTGCAAGTGGTCAACATTTTTCAGATGATACAAGAATGCCATTTTACCTTGATAAATCTGCAAAAGCAACCTTTAAAGCAGGAAAGCTGCACAACAAGGAAAATATCAGCCTGGGACAGGAATGTGATACAAAAGAACTTGAGCAAGGAGGAGTGTATAAATATTTAGGAACTGATGAAGGAACAATAAAACATGAACAAATGCAAATAAAACTTACTAAGGAATATTTTAGAAGACTAAAATTAATACTGAAAACAGTGCTGACATCTAGGCACAAAGTTCATGCTGTAAACCAATTTCCTTTTCCTGTCCTAACTTACCGTTTTGGAGTGACTTGACTGGCCCCAAAAGGTGTTTGGTCTGTTGGACAGGAAAACAAGAAAGATGCTTCATGCCCATTAAATGATATATATAAAAATCAGTAAACGGAGTTACATGTACTGGTATCATATCTAAATATGACTGTAGACTCTTTATAAGACCCGTTGTTCCTACTACTATTGGAACTATCTGGGTATCTTTCTTCTACATTGCTCTCATTTCTATTTGCAAATCCTGATATTTTATGACTTTCTCTCTATGTGCGCAGGACACTGTAGTCCCCGAGTGTGGCGATTTCAATGATCAATGCTACTTTTGTAGTCTTTTCTTGGACCACTATATCCAGTTTTCTAGCATCTATCTTTTGAACTGTTGGTAATGGATGATCCCAAGGGATGTACACATTTTCTATGATGCTTTGTGGCTCATGTTTCCAGTGTTTTTCAGCCACTTCAATACCATAATGTTTGCACAATCCCCAGTGCAGCAGTCTCGCCACATTATTATGCCTTTCAGTATAGTCCTTCTGCCATTAGTATATCGCAACCAGCAACAAGGTGTGCAACGGTTTCCAATTCTGTTTTGCAAAACCTACATTTGTCTGTTTCTTCCACATGTTCAAAGGACTTTGTAAACTAACGTGTACATAGCCCACTATCTTGTACCGCCAATATTAACCTTTCAACTCTTGGTTTGAATTAGACTCTCCTTAACCATTCCTGTGTTCATTCCTGATCAACATGAGGTTCAACCAGAAGTTTTCTATACTTGCAATTATATTTATTCATTTTCCACATTTCTTGCCTTCTCATCTGGTCCTTCACCTTATATTCTTTTTGTTTTTTGGCACAATCAGTTGCTGCCTCGTTTTTATCTACTTCTGGTTTGACTTCCATTCCTGCTTGACGACGATATGCTTCTGCTAGACTAAGCAGGGACGTCATCTTAGATTTATTCGCCTCATGTTTCAAACTTTCACTATGTTTGGGTCTTATGAGGTCAGCAGATGTGTGGAGACCTACAATTGCAGATCTATACATGCAATCAATTTCAAGGAGGCCCATCCCTTCTTCAGAACGGGGAATATTATAATCTTGGTATGCACTGATTTTTATAAATCATATGATGAACATGAAGCATCATTCTTATTTTCCTATCTAATCTATCCAACATGTTTTGGGGCCAGTCAATCACTCCAAAACTGTAGGTTAGGACAGGAAGAGCAAATTGATTTATAGCATGGATTTTGTTCCTAGATGTCAGTGCTGTTTTCAGAATTAAAGTCTTCCGAAATATTCCTTACTAAGTTTTATTAACATTTGTTCATGTTTTATTGTTGATCTTTCATCAGTTCCCAAATATTTATACACCCCTTCTTGCTCAAGTTCTATTATATCACATTCTTGTCCCAAACTGACGTTTTCCTGGTGTTGCAGTTTTCCTGTTTTAAAGGTGGCTTTTGCACATTTATCAAGATCAAATGACATTCTTATATCTAAAAAAGCTTCGACATCTTTCAATTGTGCTTTCAGTTCCTCATCTGATGAGCTATACAGTTTTAAATCATCGACAAAATTACACTTTGTTGTTTTCTAGGAGCCAAATTACAGCCATGGCTTAAGCTGTTAAGTCGACAGCTTAATGGGTTAAGGGCAAGGCAGAATAGCAGCAATGACAGTCACCCTGGAATATCCCACTTTGAATTATCCCTGGGATAATAATTTGTCCTTTATCACGGCTTAATTGCAAAGTGGTCTGCCACTGTTTCATGGTCACTGTAATGTAGTTGATCAGTGTAGGATGTGTCACACATTTTTAAGCATTCTTTTATCCATGAATATGGCATACTATCAAATGCTTTTTTTGTAGTCAATCCATGCCATACATAGATTCTTCCCCTTTTTACAGTTCTCCACTATGACTAACAAATGACCCTTTGTTCCATATGACTGACTTTTACTGCCATTTTGTTCTACTGCCATAATTGAGTTTTCTTCTAAATGACTATAAACTCTGTCGGCAATCAATTCCCATGTACTGTTTATATGGGTTTACTATCAATGTCGCCATGCAACTGCACGGCTATGAAGTATTCGAACATATGTTCGAACACTTCATAGTTTGGCAGGTTATGTGAGCGAACGTTATTATTGCGAATGGACTGTGCATTCGGAATTATAACGTTCGCTCATGTAAGGGGATTGCGGTACAGTGCGGTTAGGGAAATACATCCCTTTCCTCACTATAGTGCGATCTTGGAGTTGGAATATTAAGTTAGGGGGGTGCAGGGGGGCTTGCCCCCCTGCATAGATGCGAGTGTAGGCTAGTTAGGTAGGGAGTTAAGGGAAGGGTGGGAGTGCTGTTAATTGCTGAAAATGTCGCGAGCAACATTTTCGACAATTAACAGCTGTTTTCGACATTAGGTACATACGGAAATGTTCATTTCTGATGTTAAAATTCTAACAATGATACACTTTTTTTATTTTCGATTTTATGATAGTAAACCATTTATACGTCATTGGAAGGCAAGTTATTGGTTGATAATTCTTAGGGTAGCTTGCAGGTTCACTCTTAAGTAGGAGCATTGTTTTTCCCATTAGCCAGGTTGGTGTCTGTTCAGAGTTAGCATATAAATAGTTCTTACGCATGGCTAAATCTTCGTGCAAAAATGCCAAAAGTTAGGTACTGGGATTTTCCAGTTAGAGGCTTTTCTTAACTTTGTTTCAATCTCTTTGGCTGTTACTTCATCCTATTTCATATCCTGTACCTTTACACTCATTCTTTCTTTTACTTCTTCTATCCACTTAGCATCTTTGTTATGTTCCACAGGATCTTCATAGATATTTCTCCAAAATGTATCTATTTCTTCTTTTTTTGGCAGTCTTTCAATTCCTTTTACCTTGTTTCCCAATTCTCTACAAAATTGTTTTTAGTCATCAATAAATTGCTTATTTTGTACGTTTCCTTTTTATTTATCTTCATATCTCCTAAGTCTTTCTGCCTGCGCTGACATTTTTTGTTTATTTGTGATAGTGCATGATAGATCCTGGTCTGTTCTAATACTGCTCAATGCTTTTACACATCTATCTATCTTAGTATTTTTGTTGAAGTGTTCCCTCTTCTATAGTCTAACAATGACACTTCTTATCTTAACTGCTTTATAGTTTCTCAATTTGATATTTCAAGGATCTTATTCGATTTCGCCCTTTTCTCTCCCTCACTACCCTGTGTTCTTGTTGTAGAACTTTATTAATTTAGTTGCAGAATATAATGTAATACATCCTGTTTATTTCTGTTATATCGCATGGATCTCTACTGACAGTCCTAATTATTGTGTTCATTTGTTTTATCAAACTTCTGACATTTTAGGTTTCATTGACCTTTTGCAGTGCATTTCTTTCATTGATCTTAATACGTCTTTCTTTCATTGACCTTAATATGTCTACCTCTATTAAATCAAGCAACTCTTCTCTTAGCTTGCTGTCTTCTAAACTGAGGGCACATTTTTTGTTTTCCATTTCCTGCAGGCATTCTATAGAAAGTTCTAGTGCATCTTCCTGTGGCATATTCTCTTCAATTTCATCCTGTGCCATCTGTTGCTCTGTCATGTAAGAACTCACTGGCCTATCACTCAACATTAACTGTATCAAAGTTTCCAGCGTTTCCTGTTCTTTCTTTTGCCATCCCGCTTCAAGTGAATGTTTATACTCATTTCCTGTGGTAGGCTCCAAAATATCTTCATACGGCACATGACCAATTGCTTCCCATTCCATTGGCTTCCCCTTAATTTGGAGCTCCATTGCTCTATCCTTTTGTGATGCTTTCTGAATTAGATTTACTACACTGAATCCTTCACTTTGGAGGTACTCCATAACATCATAACATCTATTTCTTTAACTCCTCCATTACTGATCTCATTTTCTACTGTTTCCTGTTTGTCTTATTTTTTGTATTGTAAAGTTTCCCATGTCCTGATTCCTTTGCCTGGATTTCTCTTCAAATATCCTTGGTGCTACTCTTTTTGTATTGATTAATTTTGCCCTCTCCTTTGCATAGATATTACACCATATTAACTTTCTCTTTCCCATACACATATTTCTTCTTCAGACGTCTGCTGATCTTCCTGTTTCTCCTTACTTTGGGGACTCATTCCATCATGCTGGGATGTAACCTGTGGTAGAACTTCTCTATCAAATCCTTCACTTCACTGGCATTCCATAACTTCAACTATTTTTTTTTAACTTCTACTTTACTAATCTTCTTTTCTACATTCCTTCTTTGTGATATTTTATTGTGAAATTTTCCACATCTGGATGCCTTTGCCTGTATTTCTCTTCAAATATCTTTGGGGCTGCCTTCTTTATGTTGATTAAGTTGGCGTTTGCCTTTGCATAGATATTGCACCATATCAAATCTCTTTCCCATATCCATAAATTTCAAGGTTTTGTTTATATTTTCGCACTTCCTCAGATGCTTTTTGTAAATGGATCAAAGTTTCTTGGTCAATATACTGTTTTTCAAAAATCTGCTGTATTAATGACCACAATTTGTTTTTATTTGAAACTTCTGAAAGTTTTCCTTGCAGAAGTATTTTTCTTTCCGCTAATTTCTCTCAATCTGTTTGTATATCTTGTGTCTGGAAATTCTAGGCTTTCTGTATAACAGTAACACATAATTTCTTATTCTCAACAGTCCACTCTATCATCTTACTGGCTCTTTGGCCTTTCAGTTTTTGTGGACTGCTACTTCCTTCTACAACAGAGGGGTCATCCTCCCCCTGGGCCTGGCCCTATTGCAGGGATGTTTCTGTATTTTTAAGATTCTCCAGTCATTTTTTCCAGTCCTGGCATCAGTGCGCGTTCCAGGATTGGGCACTTTTTTAATCCTGGGTCTTGTGCACCCAGCTGTCTTTTTTAATTTTTGACCTACATCTGTCCATGATATATGCTATACAAAGACAATCTACATATCAGTGTCGCCTTGGTGAGATTTTGTAGAAAACAGGGTGCACCTCGTGAAGGTACTCACCAAGACTTGAGGATGAATTTGATTTCAGCACTACTACTCTCCTTTGTTTGCTGACTTTTTACTGTAAGCTCTTGCTGAAGAGTTCTCAGGTCATTGTTAGTAATTCTGTCTCTTATTTTATTTATTTATTTTACATTTGTTAACCGGGCTAGTCCAACTGGATACATGTGCATTTTCAGTGGAGGCCCGAGGAGAAAAGCTTCGCTAAAATAGTACTAATGCAACAGAAATAATACAATGCAACTAGAGAAATTAAACCAACAGAAAATTATAAAGAAAATAACACAATAGTAATTCACAATGAGCAATATATCATAGAAAAAAATTTACAGAATAGTAGCAAATTGCTAGTTTACAGTGTTAAACGAAAAAACAGGCTTAAAAGTATTTACACAAAGAATAATAGTAACACAGGAATGGATGAAAAACTCACAGGGTGTGAGGTCATTTGATTTTAAATAGGGTAGAATAGAAGGCTAAAAAGTATTTACACAAAGAATGAAAATAACACAGAGATGGTTGGAAAAACACAGGATGTGAGGTCATTTAATATGAAGTAGGGTTGAAAAGAAGAAAAATTCTGGTATTAAACATTAGTTGCTGAAGAGAATCAAGTAGTCTGGAATTAGTAAGTAAGCTGTGGGAAGGTAACAGAGTCAGTAGAAGGTGAGAATTATTAGTCAGGATTGTTGCAAGAACATAGCCAGTGGTTGGATAGGAAGAGTTTTAGGTTGGTTTTAAAAGTTGAAGTGATGTTAGGAAGTGAGATGTTGTAGTTGATTCCATATTTTACCAACTGAGTTAGAAAATATGGAATCACCTGCTAGGTTATTTGATAAGAAGGTGTGGATTAATATTTTGTTTGAGGAGCGAGGTTCCTCAGGTTATAATATGGTTTAATAAGGGTGGAGAGCATTGGAGTGTAATCAGGGTGATAAAGGGCATTATGTGCAATAGTAAGTTGATTAAGATGAATTAGATGGGGTAATTCAAGCCAGCCTAGTTTTTTGAGATTTAGACAATGATGGGTTCTGTAAGGAGAGTTAGTAGCAAATCTGGCAATATTATTATATGCTGTTGCAAGTTTATTAAGATTATTCTTAGTAAGATTGGTAAATATGGGGGAGGCATATAGTAGGGTAGAGATTAAGTGGGTTCTAGCTATTGTAGTTCTGGCTTCTGGAGTTAAGAAAGGTTTGATTCTGTAGAGCGAGCCTAGTTTTCTGTTAGTAGATTTTATTATGGTGTTGATGTGAGTGTCAAATTTTAATTGATTGTCAATTGTGATACCTAAGAGTTTAGTGGTCTGGTCAGTAGAGATAAGGGTACCGTTACTGGATAAAAAGAGTAAAATCAAGGGAAGGAGACAGGTGAGTTGGTGAAAAAAGCAGTAGTTTAGTTTTTTTGGGGTTGAGGAGGAGACAGTGATTAGAAAACCATTGTTCAGTAGTCGAGAAGGTTTTTTGAGTGAGAGAATGAAGTTCAGACTGTGAGGAGGCTGAGCAGATAATCGTAGTGTCGTCTGCATATTGAATACACGTTGATAGAGGAGTAGTTAGATGAAGGTCATTTATAAAAATAGAGAATAGTAGAGGACCTAAGATAGAGCCTTGGGGGACTCCTATAGAGGTGGGGAGGAGAGATGGTTGCACCACAGAACTGCCTGTTTACGGTTATCCAGATAGGATGTAAACCAGTTTAAGCTGGAATTATCTAGAGAGAGGGACTTTAAGCAATGGAGGAGGAGTTGGTGATTGACCATGTCGAAGGCCTTAGACAGGTCTACAAAGAAAGCTGAGGAAGGGGTATTATTGTTGCGATTGTTGTTAATAGAGTCAATAAAGGATAGTAAGGCAGTAGTTGTACTATGAAATGGTCGAAACCATGTTGGCAATTAGCTAGGAGATTGTGGTGTAGTAGGTGGTTAAGTAACTGTTTGTGGATACATTTCTCCATTATTTTTGCAAGAGGAGATAGTAGTGCTATGGGGCGGAAGTTAGAATACTCAGTAGAGTCTCCTCCTTTGAGGAGAGGGATGATGTATGAGATTTTCCAGACTGATGGAATAGTACTTTCTTCTAAGGTCCTGTTAATCAGTATAGAGATAGGGTATGCAATAGCTTTTGCACTTATTTGAAGGTATTCAGCTGGAAGTTTGTCAGCTGAGGGGGTTGAGGGTTTTAATTTTTGAAGTAGGGATAAAATATAAGAGGTGGGTATAGGTTTGAGGTGAAATGGAGGAGGGGTTGGGCTTGGACTGGATAGTTTAGATGCGTCTGGGCTTTGTTGATTTGCTAGCTTTAATATCGCAGAAGTAAAGAAATTATTAAATTCATTAGCTGTTTGTAAAGGGCAGTCTGGGTTAGAGCCTAGTGGATTTGGTGTGGCAACTTTACCTGGAGTTACTAGCATATTAATGGTATTCCAGAATTTTTTTGGCTGTTGAAGCAAAGATTGTTGTAGCTGGGTGAAGTAGTTTTTTGTCATGCAGGATAGCTTTTTGTCATATTTCTTTGCTGTCTAAAGGTAAGATGATCAGCTGTATTTTGTGGTTCTCCACTTGGCCCAGGCTTTATTTTTACTAAGGATAAGTTTCCTTGTGTTATGTGAGAGCCATTGGGCTGTTTTAGATTTAATTCATTAACCGCATAGGTGCATGATTTTCCAGGATTGTTAGAAAAGTGTTATTAAAGAAATGAACAGCTTCCTCTATGGGCAGGATTAGGTAAAACTCAAATACAATTGGCAAAAGACCCTTAGCTCGAACAGGACCAGATACAAATTCCAAACACTTCCTTTGATTAAAGGTTGATGCTTTATTCACACACAATAAGCGAACTCTGGTAACAACACACTCCTGGTTAGCGCTTTCATCTGAAGGACTCAGATTTCATCAGAACCAATAACACACATTTTGACTTCTTTTTATCTATAAAATTGGTGCCAAAAGCACATTATCTAAATGCCTTTCTTAAAGGTGCAAATCTACAAATACTTGAATACCTTAATTTTCAGGAAGGGAATGTTCATAAGTGCTTGTGCAAAAAATGCATGAATAAATAACAAAAAATACATATTTAAAAACTCTATGCCATACATACAAATACATAATATATATGTATTTATATGTATATGTATTTGTATGTATGGCATAGAGTTTTTAAATATGTATTTTTTGTTATTTTTTGTTATTTATTCATGCATTTTTTGCACAAGCACTTATGAACATTCCCTTCCTGAAAATTAAGGTATTCAAGTATTTGTAGATATGCACCTTTAAGAAAGGCATTTAGATAATGTGCTTTTGGCGCCAATTTTATAGATAAAAAGAAGTCAAAATGTGTGTTATTGGTTCTGATGAAATCTGAGTCCTTCAGATGAAAGCGCTTAACCAGGAGTGTGTTTTTGTTACCAGAGTTCGTTTTATGTGGATTGTGTGAATAAAGCATCAACCTTTTAATCCAAAGGAAGTGTTTGGCGGAATTTGTATCTGGTCCTGTTCGAGCTAAGGGTTGGTCTTTGCCAATTGTATTTGAGTTTTTACCTAGGGATTTAATGGGTGACCAGTTAACTTGCCTGAGGTCATTTAGAAACTGATCAGGGTCAAAGAATTTTTTGCTGCGGGATGCTCTGACTTGGGTAGGGATGGTCATACTTGCTTTATGCCTAATAATGTATGTAAGTAGGTGGTCACTAAGGTCATCTGGGAGGGTTCCTGTTGTATATTTTTGCTGGGGACTGTTTGTTAGTATCCAGTCAAGAATACTTTCTTTATTATTAGGTTTGTTTTTTCTTGTTGGGGAGTTAATGGTTTGAGAGAAGCCATGCAGGTTGATGAGGGTAGAAGGATTAGTTTGTTTGCATGAATTCCAGTCAATATTGAAGTCGCCTAGTATTATTGTTTCCTGAGGAAGATTTAGAGAGAACCAGTTTAATAGGTCTTCTAATGTGTTGAGGTTTTTACCTGGGGGAAGATAGGTACAGATAATGTTAATTGTTTTATGTGGGTTGAGCTGAAGCTTAGAGATTATTTCAGCATTATTGTCAAATGGTGGGTTATGGTTAACTTTACTTATCTGTAGGCTGGTTTTATAGAGAATAGCAACCCCTCCACCTTTTTTTCTAAGGCGATCCTGCCTTAAAATATTGTAACCTGGGGGGATGATTTCGTTATCATATGTTGAGGGTTTTAGCCATGTTTCAGTTAGACAGATGATATCAAATTGTTGGACATCTGGGAGAGCATGAATTAGTGGAATTTTATTACAGATGCTGCGTATGTTTAGATGAGCAATAGAGAGAGATTTAGGGGGTTTAGTAGGGGGTAAAGGTTGAGTTTTAAAGTGATAGCAGTTAGAGAGAGGTGGGGAGACATTGGGTCCAGGGTTGGGGTGATTGTCGCAATCTAGTAATGAGTGACTTAATATAGGGTTGAGATAAAGATGAGTATAGTGGAAGTATTCAAAAAGCTTTTTGAGGCTAACCTTTGTGTATTTAGTGTGAGAGAGGTGGTGATATTTCACTTGAAGGTAGGAGGTAGTATAGATGGGATTGTGATAGTGTGTGAATAGCACTAGGGGAAAAGTTAGTGTTTGTTTGTGAGGGAATGTAAGAGTGGGGGGGGGGAGGTCGTTCATAGGAGGTTAGGATATAGGTAGAGATGAATGTAGTTAGGAAAGTTAGTACTAGTAAAGGTTGGTATGGCTTTTGCATGCTGAGAGATAGTATAGCAGGTTTTGAGTTAGAGGATAGAGAAGTAAAGTTTGTAGTGATGGGGGTTGGAGGAGGGAGGAGACTATTTTAGTGGGTGGATACAGTGATGGTATATGATTGGTCAGGTAAAGTAAGGGGGTGTGTTCGAGAGGGTATAAATGTAGAGGTGCTAGGGGCGGGTGGAATTTGGGGGCAGGGAGGGGAGCGGAGTGAGCCCGAAGGGCGAACGGAGCGGGAAGAGACAAAGGAGTGTTGTAGCACTAGAAGAAAAACAATCTAAAAGGTAAGGGAAAACAGCAGAAAGGTATGAAACAGTTATAAGTATGTAATTTTAAAAGAGGTTTAAGTTTCTTCCAGGTGCTTTGTTTGGATCCAGTTTATGCAGTTCTTTTTCAATATAATCTAAATTGATTCCAGTATCTGAGGTTACCTGGATGTCACTAGGATGACTTATCACCGTCTTTGTGGAGCTGAACTCCTCTGCATAAGATTTTGTAAATATATCTATAATCTGTTGTGTCTGAGAATAAATTAGAATCTATACACAGTTTATCAATTTGCATGCCTTTACTCCTTTCACATCTTGTGCATCTGTCAAAAGGTTCTCACACTATGCTTAATTTACTTGTTCAGTTTGTTTATTTCAGTTTTCAAAGTTGTAGTTCAACCTTCCATTTCTTGTATTTTTTTGTCTCACCTTAATCGGGTATCTTGTTCTTAAGGAAATATATCCCTCTGACACCAAGACTAGATCCTGATGTTAAACATTTTTTTTTGTTTTTTCACTGACTCAATTTCTCTTTCAAAACTTTCCATCTGCAGTTTTTCCACTGAAAACTTCACTCCAGTTAGTTTTACATAGTCACTGTTTTGCTTCTATATAATCTGTACCTAATGTACTGCACATTGGCTTAGATTTCAGTTTGGCGGAATTATCTAGAAACAAATTAACCTTTAACACCATGATCATGTCACATCAACAGTGGCAAACTTGACGAACAGTAATTTCTTTAGGAACACAGATTGTCTAGTATGTTCTGTTCTCTGGTAGGCTTTTTAAATTCTAAAGCAATTATTGTTCCTGAACATACATTGTGAATAATTTCCTTACTAATGCTGTTGAATCATTATTATTCCAGTCTGTTTCTGGTAAATTTAAGTCCCCTGCTAATATTATTCTTCCCTCCTGTGTTTCATGCAAGAAACGTATGAATTCCTCTAGGTCATCAGCACTTGACTTTAGTGGTCTACACTTTCCAGCAATAGTTGTATGTTCCAGCGTTGTCTATTTTCACAGTTGCAGTCTACAGCATTGGTCTATCATTGAACATGTAATAATCACAGGTCGCATAGCTATCTTTAATGCCTATCATAACACCTCCACCTGATTTTTTGTTAGAATGTCTGTTACACTAAAAACATTTATACCCTGACAGAACTGTTTTCCAGTCATTGTTCTTTAACCATGTTTCACAAACAACATCAATCTTGTGGAAATGCAGCAAATTTTCAAACAAAAAACTTATTAATTTATTATTAACTTCTTTATTAATTTATTCATTAATGCTCCTAGCATTAGCAACATTTGATGTGTCTCTGATGGTTATCAGTGAAATGCTAAAATTTTGACCTGGCAAAAATCCTGCCTAGTATTTGTCAAATATTGCAAAATATCTGCTGCAAAAATTCTCTTGCCCCAAGCTTGATAAATGCATGCCATCCAGTCTGAAAACGTATGTGCCCAAAACTAAGCTTAGATGCTCTATACATTTCCATTTTTTAAAACGGGACATTCTTTCCATCTAGGTATTTACCCAAAAAATATTTTTGTTCACAGTGACTTTACTATACGTTCTACACGTGAAAGTGTGTGTCAACACTACTACAAGCTATACTATCCAATAGGGCTGTAAGTTCCCTCCTAACAGTCACAGAGTTATTGCAGATGAGATCATTTGTACCGACATGAATAAAAGCAGATCTGTACTTCCTTACATTAAGGCCTTCCAAGGATGGTCTCACATATTTTATTTTTGCTTCTGGCAAGCATAACACTATTCGATGTTCATTATCTTCTATGCAAAAGTAAGTACCAGTTCCTCTAAGAATCTTCAACTGCTAATACAGTAGAATCTGCTCTATCAATTGTTAAAGGAATGATCTTCATCACCATTAGAAGTATTAATTTTGCAAGAATACAATTCTCATCCAGCTGGCTTTGTATAGCCACAGCTTGAGTCATATAGTCAACATCATCTTTCTCTTCTTTTTTCTTGCAGTAATGTTCTTCAATCCTTCCACATTCAGTTTTGATTTCTTCCTTTTCATCTGCCCCTTACCTTTTTTCTACCTTCTCTTTTGAAAAAATTATGCCTTTTTCTGTAGTAGACTAAAGGTTTTCAGATAGAAAAAAATGTTAAAACTCCCTGTAATCTGTGCATTACATAACAAAGCAGTGTCCTTTTTAGTACATATTCTCTTTACTTTACAGACATTTATCAGTTTCTTTCTTCTTCCTTTGTTGTGAATTTCTTCCCTTTTTTTTGCTTCCTTCCAAACACACTGAATCCTTAGATTGCTGAATACTTGCATCCAGAATCCCAAAGTTGTCAGGGAAATCATATTGTTTTATAAGGGTTGAATGATCTTTACAGACAACAGACACATCATTTCCTAAATGTGTTTTATTTGCTCTTTGCCTAACATTAGTTACTCACCAGGCCAGTAATTAATACTTAAAGTCCAGTTGTGTGAAATCATACCGTAACAGTAGATGTCTTTTCCTTCACTGTTGCAGTATGCCTTACATTAGGGATTCCCTGCCTAGAGCAGCCCAACATCCAGCCAGTATACAAAAGCCTAAGGGTGCTTTAAGGCATGCCGTACATCACACGTGTTCTCCTTGTGTAGCATAGGGCATAAAGGTGACATCCAGATGTACCATCCTCAAAAATGATAGCCCAAGTAGGAATGCTAGTCCAAGGAAAACCAGGAAGTAACCAGTACATTCAGAACAGAAATGAACCGAGGGGGGGAGGGAGTGAATACTGCAACAGTAAAGGAAAGAACATCTACAATTATCATAAGATTTTGCACAGCTTTACTATGTCCTTCCATTCACTGTTGCAGTATTCCTTACATCTAGGACAGTGCCAAAGCTCAAGAAGAAATTCGGGAGGAGGAAGACCAGTACAGCCCTCTAGGAAGCCATGAAGGATGGCCCTAGCAAAACCAGCTCTAGCTCTGGCGATTTCATTCAACTTGTAGTGCTTGCTAAAAATAGGCACATCCAGGTAGCCACCTCAAGAATAGTTAGTATCCAAATCCTGGAAAACAGCAGAAGTCACAGCCCTAACAGAACGAAGGCTCTTACCATTAAAAGAATAAACGAAAAATAGATTTCAAGATTCAAGAAGAGATAGTCTGCTTGGATACAGCTAATCTAGGGACTTAGGATGAAAAGAAACAATTGATCAGATGTTCTAATAGATTTAGTTTTACCCAAATAAAATCTGAGTTGTCTATGCACATCCAAAGTATGCAGCACCCTTTCACTGGCAGACTGTGGAAAGGGGAAAAAAAGTAGGCAAATGAATATATTAAGTGACAATTCATTAACCACCTTGGGCATAAAAGAATAAATACACAAAGACACCCTGTCTTTATGAAACACCTAAAATGGAGGGCAAGCCGTAAGGCTTGAAGCTCAGACACCCATCTGGCAGAAGTAAGGGGCAACAAAAGCACAGTCTTCCGAGAGCAATGTTGCAAGGAAACTGAAGAGGCAGGCTCAAAAGGAGCCTGAGTCAACTTCTCCAAAACAAAATTAAGATCCCAGGGAGGAGGAACAGGCTTCCTGAGAGGCCTAATATGAAGGATGCCTTAAAGGAATTGTTTAGCTTTAAATCTAGAAGCTAAAGGAGATAAAGGCAGACAAGCCAAAATAGCAGATAAGTGGGCCTTAACAGAAGAACAGGCCAGACCAGCATTGAGCAATTCACACAAATAAGAACCAAAGGAACATCCACAGTAAGTGGATGCAGGTTATGACAGAGACACCAAACAGAAGACTTCTTCCATTTAGATAAGTAGGATTTCCTAGTACTTCGTTTCTTGTCCTCCTGCAGGACCCTAAGTACATCCTCAGTAAAAAGGTGCCAATGAGGAATCAAAATCCTATCACCCACAGTGTCACTTGAAGAGTGGACAGGTGGGGATGGATGAGAGATCCATTATCTTGTGTGAATACCCTGTGAGGTAACTTGTGACGATTGCCCTTGGTTAAATGCAGAAGAGGGAACCAATGCTGTCTCGGCCAACAGAGAGTCACCAACAAGATTTTGGGAAAGTCCTGTTGAATTTTGAACAGGACTTTTGGAATGAGGGAAAGGCAAGGGAATACTTAAAGAAACATCCCCTTCCAAAAAAAAAAAAAAAAAAAAAGAGGGTGTCCACTTTCCAGACCACAGGACCTGGGACTCTGAACAGACTAACTTTCTCTATTTTTTGTCAGAGGGCAGGCAATCATCTTCTTAAGGAGTACCCCCACTGGTAGACAATGTCCAGAAACATCTCCGTGAAGCATCCATTCGTGGGATTGAGTTAAGGACCTGCTCAGAGTGTCTGCCACAATGTGTTGACAAGAGGGAATGTAAACTGACTGAATAGTCACTTGATAATCAGACAGCTATATCCCATACCAGGGAGTGACAACCTGCAAAGAAAGTAAGATCTTGCCCCCCCCCCTTTTTTTTATATACCACATCGCTGTGGTATTGTCTGTAAATACCTTGAGAGGTCCTGGGGAGAAAAGAGAATGAAAAGCCTGAAGAGCCAGCAGAAGGGCTCACTTCTCTGACACTGATGTGCTCTTCCTGTTGAAGAGGTGACCACACACCCCTGCATCTTTAGGGAGCCAAACGTTGCTCCCCATCCAATGTCTCAAGCGTCTGTGAAAAGTTCCTGAGAGGGAAGAGGGGGATAAAAAGGGAGCCCTAGGTTTAAAGTCAACTGTTGGATCCACCACTGAAGTTCCTTCTTGAGATAAGGTAGAAGAGGAACTACAAAGTCTAGAGGATGTATGTCCATGTTGAAGCCAAACTGACTTGAGGAACCACTGAAACTTTCTCATTTGGAATTTGGCTGGAAGGAGCATAGGGATGATGGATGCCATGAAACCCAATGCTCTCAGAAACTTCTTTCTCATAATGGAGGCCAGAGAAAGAAGAGTTTGAAAGAAGGAAATGAGAGTTAAGGCCTTGGGAGGAGGCAGGGATGCCAGCATAGGCACCATCCGAATCCTGCAACCCAGAAAAACACGGTCCTGAGGAGGAGTCAGAAAAGACTTTTTGAAGTTTACTGTGAACCCCAGGCTCTGAAGAAAAGAAATGGTAAAATGAAAATTTTGTAACAGGATCTCTGGAGAGACCATCTAAATCAGCAGGTTGTCCAAGTAAGGAAATACTTGGATCCCCTGGAGGCTGCAAAAAGCAATCACAGGAGCGCAGCATTTGGTGAATATCCTTGGGGGCAGTAGAAAGGGCAAAGCAGAAAACTAAAAATGCCAGGAAGCAACAGAGAAACGCAAAAACTTCCTGAAAGGGGTGAATCGGAATATAGAGAAAAATCCTTGCGATCCAGAGACACCATATAAGCCTGAGGAAGCAAAAGTGGAAACCGAGATTAAAGGGACAACATTCAAAAAGTGGGTACCTTCAGAAAAGAGTTTAGATGAGAGAGGTCTAGAATAGGTCTCCAAGTACCCTCTTTTCTGGGTACTACAAACATCCTGGAATACACCCCCCTCCCCTTTGGGACACAGGTATCTCTTGAATAGCACCTCGAGTCAAAAGGTCTTGAAGTACCTCTGGGGGGGGGGGAGCTGTTCCAGAGGAGGCTGATGAATGTACATAAAAGCAGGAAGGTATTTCCACACCACGAAATACCCCTGTCGAATAATGGACATAACACATGAAGCCCGAGTAATCTGAAGCCAAACAGGAAGAGGAAGAAAGGTGAAGAGAAAGAGAAATGTTGCAGGGAAGAGAAGGATAGGTTCATAGGTTCATACTAGGCTATCTGCCCAAGGGCATTTATAAGCCTAGCCAGAGTGTGCTTGGCTTTCGCCACCCATTTTAAATTAACTTTGCTATGCCTTTTTTTGAGATTAGTATACTGTGCCTCTGTCTAACAGTGACACAGAAGTGAAAGCCGGGGTAAACATACGATCTCCCATCCACTCATCAAGATTCCTCTTGAAGAGAGTCAATGTGGGACTCTGCCTAACCTGGACTGGGATTTTATTCCAGAGTGAAGGGAGCCTCTGGGTTATGAATCTGTCCATCCAGCATGTCCTATTTATTTCAGTGCTGAGGTTCAAGTCTCTCGAGCACGTAGCTCGATGGGATTTGGATTTTCTGAGGTGCAGCATGTCCATTAATTCCGAGTTGGACATGGCTTTATACATCAGGCACAGATCGCCTCTTAGCAGGCGGTATGCCACTGAGTAGAGCTGGAGTTTCTTTAACCGGGCAGCATATGGCATCTGTTTGAGCCTTTTGATCGTCTTGGTGAGGTACTTTTGGGGTCTTTCCAGTTGCTGCAGGTGTCTGGTAAGGTACATCCCAAAAGGGGCATTGTACTCAATTATGGGCCTGATGAGGGATGAGTAAAGAAGCATGATGACCTCCCCCTGATCTAGATGCGAGTCCCTTCATGATTAGGTGGGCTATGTAAAATGTTTTTCTAACCACTTTGGCCACGTGGTTGTCAAATGAGAGATTGCTATCAACTTGGGTCCCCAGGTCCCTAATGACTTCTTCTGTACTTAATGGATTACCACCTATGTGGTAATTTGTGGGCACTTTGTTTTTGCCAAAGGGGATGACTATACACTTTTTGGCGTTTAGCTTGAGGCCATGGCTCTGGCACCAGTTGTCTGTTTCTATGAGGCCCTTTTGGAGGATGCTTGTGTCGGCTGGAGAGTTGATTATGGCACCCAGTTTGCAGTCATCTGCGAACTTGGTCAGCCACAGTCCTTCCGTGTTGGCCTGTACCGCCGAGAAATATATACCGAACAAGAGAGGTCCCAAGACTGAGCCTTGTGGGACACCACTTGTAACTGGTTTGGAGTCTGACATGGCTCCAGCAATTCTAACCATATGGGTTCTGTCCTTGAGCCAGTTTGCAACCCATCTAGTGACATAGGGGTTTATATTTAAGCTGGTGAGCTTATCTATAATGCCAGTGGGGTATTGTATCGAAGGCTTTTGCGAGGTCCAGGTAGGCTGTGTGGACCACCTTCCCGTCGTCAATGGCCTTGGTGACTGTTTCAAAGAAATCAACCAGGTTTAAGAGGCAGGATCTGCCCTTAACAAAGCCAAACTGGGTAGGATCCAGTGTCTGTAGGTCCCCAATATCTTTATTTATGAGGTCCATGATGATCCTTTCCATAGCTTTGCAGACCAAGCTAGTCAGGCTTATGGGGCGATAGTTTCCAGGATCCGTTGAGGCACCACCTTTGTGGAGAGGGGCCACTGTTGCTGTATGCCACTCTTTGGGTACATATCCTGTAGTAAGGCTAAGATTGAACAGTAGTTTTATGTTTGGGTTTAGCTCTTCTTGGAGTTCATGTAGGGCCAGCCGGGACACCGTCTGGTCCCATTGATGCTGTGTTTTTTTGCTTTGGAGGGCGGCTCTTACCTGAGCATCTGAGATGTCAGGGGGGCAGCACTCTGTTGGGATAGATATTTGCCCTTTTGGTGGGGAGGGGGGGGGAGAAGTTTGTACTGAACCTGTCAGCTAGGATGTTGGCAATGTCTGTGGGCTCGGTGTATTTTTTGTCATTTTGGACTAATTCTGAGCATATCTGGGAATTCTCACCCAGGTTCCTAACATAACTAAAGAAAGCCTTGTGATTATCCTTAGTGTCCTGTGCAATTTTTCTCTCAAAGCTGGCCTTAGACGATTTTATGAGTGCCCGTAGTTTTTTGCTAATACTGATCAGAGATGCCTTCCCTTTTTGGGATTTTGCTCTATCATGTAGTAGCTTCCTCCTTCTATTGTATAGTTTGTTTATGGCTGGGGTCCACCAGACAAGACGTCTGCCTTTGGAGGACTGGGTCTTGGTTTTATTTGGGATTGCATGATCTATGCATTCCTGAAGGTGTTCATAGAATGCGTTTATAAAGGATTCTGCGGTCTGAACCATATTTTCTACAGGCCAGGGGGCTTTGAAGGATTTCGCCTCGGTTTTGAGGCATGTGAAATTTGCTTTAGAGAAGTTTTTCACTGTGGTTTTCTGGGCAGGGGGTGGGGTCGGGATGTGAATATCCAGTGAGATTAGTTTATGGTCTGATCTTACCAGTGAGGGATACACTTCTGGTCTGGAGCATAGTGTCCCCATGTTGGTGATGATCAGATCCAGTATGTTTTCCTCTCTTGTGGGAGTGGTAACAAGTTGTTCCATAGCATTTGAGTTTATAAATTCTAGGAACCTTTGGGCTAGGGTGTTGGAGCTTGAGTAATGCTCCCAGTCTACGTTTCGGTAGTTGAAGTCGCCCAATATAATGGTGTTTGGAGAGACCTTCATATTTTCCAGTATTCTCAGGAAGGCCGAGTGGGGTTCCTGTGTTTGGGAGGGTGGTCTGTAGCAGGCTATAAACTGGAAGGCAGTTTTACCCACAGTTAGTTGCACATGGATAGTCTCTGATGCTTCGTGCTGTACCAACCTGGAGGTGTGGGTATCTTTGACGAATATTGATACTCCTCCTCCTTTTGTGGTTCGGTCCAAGTTTTGGGGCCGAAAAGCATGGTATGAGGTATAACCTGGTAGTGCTGGGGTGCTCTAAGGAGCCTTGAACCAGGTTTCTGTTACTGCACAGATATCGATGTTCTCCATGCTAAGGAGAGTTTCGAGTGCGTGCATCTTGAGGTTTAGACTTCTGGCGTTGAGTAGCATTACTCTTAGTTTCTTATCCCTTGTAATACCTATGGAGGTGGGTTTGTCTTTTGAGCTTTGCCTAAAAAAGGCACTACGGGGGTAGCAAGAGCCTTTGCCAATATCCAAAAGCCCAGGGGTGACAGGTGCAAGCCGTCCCTAGCGAAGCATCGTGGCTTGTCGAGCATGTCATCCCAGGCTGACAGGCATTGGATCCCCTTTGAATGACACCAACACTTAAGCCAATTATTGAAATTGATCATCTTGTCTTCATATTGTGGCATCATTCTTGGTGAGGGTAAGATGCTACTCAAGGTCAGGGTCATACCGGCCTGGGCTACATGCTCAGAGAGCTCCTCTATGTCTCTTTTCATGTAGTCCAGGGAGGTACGTCTCAGGTCATTCACACCAGCATGGACAATGACTGAGTCATATTTGTACTTGCCTTGGAGTGACCTGAGTGCTTGTGTTATGTGGCGGATCCTGGCGCCCGACAGGCAGCTCACCGTGACCTTCTCCTTGTTCAGCCTGGTGAGCGGGCGTCAGTGTGCCTGACGATAGAGTCACCTATTACAAGTGTATCAGGTGTGTTGTTTAGCCTTAAGGGCTGTGACTGTTCGGCACACTGGCTTTGTGAGCTATGTGTTGCACGTGTTTTGTTTTGGGGTAGCGGTTGCTTGGGTGTCTGCTTTGGAGGTTTCTGCTGCTTAGGCAGATTTTTATTTAGAGCCTCCGAGTATGTTTTTGTGTGTTTATGTGTTTGGTTTGTTGTCGTGGTAGGTCTATGTGAGACTGGAATTGTAGAGAGTGTGGTTTCCTTCTCCTCCTGACTGGTTACGCCAGTACCAAGTTGAGAGAGCTTAGCCTCCAGTTTGGCTATATGGTTGCATCTCTCACGTGTTGGAATTTGTTGGGAGGAGGAGAGGGTTGTCTGTGTACATGAGGCAGTTCTAACATTGCCTCAAGATTCCCAGATTCACCAGCTGGACCGGAGAGGAGATTGACAACTGACCTTTGGACATGCTAGAATAGTATTGTGAATTCCTTTATAATTGAAAAAAAGGGCTAGTGGGGAACAAGGTACTCAAGTGGAGTTTGTGAGGGTGTAGTGCTTTTCATTTTTTAGAGCTGACTTATATAATTGCTTTAGTGAGCAAGTGCCAGGTAACTTAAATGCAAAAACGGTAAACAGTAATTTTCTTTCAAGTGAAACAAGGAAATAAGTACAGTAAGCAATGCATATATCACTAGGGATCCACAGAAGTGCTAAAAGGCCGCGTTTTAGGTGGAATTAGCATTTCAGGGAAATAAACAAGCATACAAACAAAGCTAGATTCAGCAGGCCTGGATCTGGTCTATGCTACAGCAAACAAGGTGTACCAATTTCAGTAAGAAACAGTTAGAATATGCAGGCACTATAAGCCTTTAACCAGAAATTCCCTACTCAGAAGGGCAGAGTCCAGCCTCTCCTCCCACAAGAGTGCAGACCGCAATCCTTCTTAACGTAAAATAACTGGCCTGAAGCCCAAGTGCTTAAACCAGAACTAATGCACTTTTAGAATAACAGACACTGAGCTCTCAGTCAGCAGTTCCCAACTTAGAAGGATGTAAGCTACCTGTCCTGCCACCACAGTGCAGGCCACAAACCTTCCTAATGTAAAACAACTGGTCTGAAGCCCAAGTGCTTAATCCAAAAGACATAGAAATGATAGCTACACTTCAATCAAGTTACTACCAGCAGTAATAAATACAACTGAATACTTTAAAGAATGCATGGATTAGTGCTCAAGTTATACAAACAAAGCTAGATTCAGCAGGCCTGGATCTAGTCTATGCTACAGCAAACAAGGTACACCAATTTCAGTAAGAAGCAGTTCAAATATGCAGGCACTATAAGCCTTTAACCAGAAATTCCCAGCTCAGAAGGACAGAGTCCAGCCTCTCCTCCCACAAGAGTGCAGAACATGAACCCTCTTAATGTAAAATAACTGGCCTCAAGCCCAAGTGCTTAAACCAGAATTAATGCACTTTTAGAATAACAGACACTGAGCCCAATCAGCAGTTCCCAACTTAGAAGGATGTAAGCTACCTGTTCTGCCACTACAGTGCAGACCACAAACCTTCTTAATGTAAAACTGGTCTGAAGCCCAGGTGCTTAAACTAAAAGGCTTAGAATGAGTTACACCAAGCAGTAATAAATACAATTGAGTACTTTTAAGATGATGCAAAAGCAAAATAAAGTAGGAAAAACACAAATACAGTAAAAGCAGATACATTTGGTTTACCTGAAAAGGAAGACTTCTGAGTCTCTGAAGTTTGCGTAGCCTTAGCAGGAGGAGCCTCTTTACCACTATTTGCCCTTAGGAGAAGGGCGAGACTGCCTTCAAACAAAGGCAGGCATATTGAGATAGTTTCTCTGAAATTTAGGAACAGGAGGGAGAAACACATGCTTGAGTTCCTGTAAGGCGTTCCCCCTTATGAAGTGACTTAAGCACATCAGCAGCAGCTTCCCCAAACAAGTGTTCATTAACAAGAGGGACATCCATCAACTTACCCAAAAGCAGTAGCCTTAGAGGAAGCACCTGCTGAGTCATAACTACATTTGATGGAATGGCAAGCCACCTGGGAGGAAGTCCCTAATAGGGAAAGGGCAGAAGTTTTACCCTCAGAGTCTGAAGGATCGGAAATAACCTGACAAGCCTGAGAAAGGAGAATCAACGCATACCTAGACATACCTAGACATACTGGTCTGATAATGAACAGCCCTAAAAGCCAAGGTAGCAGAAGTGTAAACCTGCTTACCTAGCCTTTCAATGGTTCTGCTGTCTTTATCAGAAGGCAGTAACTTGGGTGAAGGAAGCAACTGAGAGTGCTTGTCAGAGGCTACAAACACCACTGATGGGTCAGCAACAGGGCATTTGTACAAAACGTTATAGTGCTCAGGCACCCTATAAACATACCAGGCTTCTTCGGAACAGGGGATAGAGAATCAGGAGTTTTAGAGGCATTGGAAAATGCATCCAACAAAGCAGCCAAAACAGGAGGAACAGCAGATTTAGGAGCTTTCATCTGTAGCAACTCAGTGTACTCTCTTATGGATCTCAGAGACCTAAGCACAATCCTATTTAAAACATTCCATCATCCTGGAGATTGTCTCCCCAAAAGAAACTTCTTCAAAGGGAGTACAAGAACTGGTAAATTCCTATTCCTCTGACCCATAGTCCAAAGGGGAAGGAATATGGGAATAGTAAGCAAGGGATTCCTCCTCAGAATGCAACTGCTCCTCAGAGGAATCCTGTCCCCAGAGTCTTTTAAGAGGAGTAGAGTCAATTTTCTTTTGAGAAATACTCAAATCTATAAAATAGCATTTCATTTCCTCTCCTGTTTCATCTGTAACTAACCCCAGCTTTAATTCTAAATCCTTTTAAGAATGTCAGAAAATACTCTATGCCCATACCATAGTCTATAAAGTACAGTTGTGTACACCTGCCATAAATGTAGATGTTCAAGTGTCTTCACTGTTGCAGTCATGACTGTAGGGTTCTCCCCTGCCGGCAGGCAGTCCTCGGTTGGCCAGAATCCCAAAGTCTGGGTCCGGCATCGGCTGTTCAACCATGCTCCCTGACGTCAAAGCGCCAGGAGTACAAAGCTGACAGCCGACGCCATCTTCTCCAATTTTTCTTGCCCCAGATGTCAGGAGTCTCAAAATGAGAAAGGTCCCATATCCTTTGCAAATACACCTCAGAAGAATGGTGAAAAAAGGAACCACACAAAGGTAAAAATAAGAGGGGACAGGAGGGGGGGAAACCCAGACTGCAACAGTGAAGACGCTCGAACATCTACATTTATGGTAGGTGTACACAACTGTATGATGTTCATCGTGTTTCACTGTTGCAGTCATGACTGTAGGGTAGAATCCCAAAGCAGAATGAAAGGGAGGTGGTCATAAAGTAGAAGGGGCGGCTAAAAGGCCCTGCAAGACTGCAGAGTCAAAGCCTGCCCTAGACTTAGAGTAGAGAGGTAGATTGTAGTGCTTAGAAAAAGTATACACTGAACTCCAAGTTGCAGCTTCCAAAATGTCTTTGGTAGAAACTCCCCTGAGGAAGGCCGCAGAAGTGGCAGCAGCTCTGGTGGAATGAGTCCGTATACTCCCTGGGATTTGCTTTCCATGGTGTGAATAACAAAATCTGATTCCATGAGCAATCCATTTAGAAATGGTCTGTTTTGAAATGGCTTTACCTTGGGAACTTGAAGCATAAGAAACAAACAATTGTTCTGATTTTCTGATGTCCTTGGTTCTATCCAGGTAAAAACGTAGTTGTCTGTGCACATCCAAGGAATGTAAGATCCTTTCCCCTTTATTTTGAGGAGTGGGGGAAAAAAGTTGGCAAGTGGATAGTTTGATTTAAAGCCACTTTGGAAACCACCTTAGGCATGAAGGTAGGATTAGTCCTCAAAGACACCCTGTCTTGATGAAAAATAATATATGGTTCCACAGCCATAAGAGCTTGTAACTCTGAAACTCTCCTGGCAGAGGTTGGGGCTAACAGGATGGCTGTCTTCCAAGATAAAAAACTTGATGTCAGAAGAAGCAGCAGGCTCAAAAGGAGGCAAGATTAGTTTTTCCAAAACATAGTTGAGATCCCAAGCAGGAATGTGAAGAGATCTAGGAGGTCTTAAGTTCTTAGCTCCTCTGAGAAACTGTCTCATGAGCTGGTGGGAAAAGATTGGAGGGTCCGTATTATAATGAGCGGAAATAGCAGAGGCATGTATCTTAATGGAAGAGAAAGAGAGACCCTTATGTAACAGATCTGTCAAGTAAAGTAAAATTAAAGGAATGTTCAGAAGAAGAGGATCAGAATCCTGAGCCTGCATCCAGGAACAAAATCTTTTCCATTTTCCTGCATAAGATTTTCTAGTGCTAGGACATCTGGCTTCTAAAATGACATCCATAACCTGCTTGGGTAGGAAAGAAGAAATCAAAGGCCCTGGATTAACCAGGCTGTCAGGCTGAGAGTTCTGACATGGGAGTGTAGAACCTGACCCTGATGTTGGGACAGAAGGTTCGGAGACTGAGGTAAAACCCAAGAGGGCTCCAGACATAGGTTTTTTAGAGTTGGGTACCAAAGCTGTCAAGGCCAATTTGGGGCCAGCAAGATTATCATCTTGGGCTTGTCCTGTTTTATCTTAAATAATACCCATGGAAGAAGAGGAAGAGGCAGAAAAGCATATCCCGAGAGGTTTCTCCAGCTGAATGACAGGGCATCCACTTTCCAAGCTTCTTTGGGAAAAGTCCTGGTGCAAAAATTCTATAGTTGATGATTGAGATGGGATGCAAAGAGGTCTATGTGAGGACATCCCCAGACTGCTGTTATCATCCTGAATATTTTGGTGTCCAGCATCCACTCGTGTGGATCCGAAAGGTTTCTGCTCAGACTGTCTGCCAGGAAGTTTTGATTCCCTGGTAGAAACTGAGCTTGAAGATCCAGATTGCAAGCTAGAGCGGTGTTCGATAGATCCATGGCTAGTCTGCAAAGGGGGTAGGAATGAGATCCCCCTTGCTTGTTTATGTACCACATAACTGTGGTGTTGTCTGTCCGTATTAGTAGTTGTCCTGGTTTAGAAGATTCCTGAAGGCCATTAGAGCTTTCTGAACGGCTAACATTTCCTTTAAATTGATATGCAGGTGCTTCTGATCCTTTGTCCAAAGGCCCTGCAGACAGTTGCCCTGAAAATGGGCTCCTCATGCATAATCTGAAGTGTCCGTGGTTAGAATCTGAGTGGCAGGAGGCAGACAGAAGGGTTTCCCTTTGTTAAGAGTACATGCCCTGGACCACCAAAGAAATTCCTTTTGAAGACAAGGAAGGACGGAGGTCAGTATGTCTAAACTGTGGCAATGCTGAGACCATACACTTTTTAGGTACCACAGTATTTTCCTCATGTGTAGTCTTGCATATGGTACGAGAAGGATGCAGGAGGCCATGTAACCCAAAGCCTGCAGGAATCTCCTTGCAGATAGCTGAGTTAAAGTTGCCAAGGTTTTGAAAGTTGAAGCCAGCTGTAATTGTTTTTCGGATGTCAGAAATGCCATCTGGGTTGTGGTGTTTAGAAGAGCACCCAGAAAAGTTATCTGTTGTGAGGGTGTCAAATTTGACTTTTATGTTTACAGAGAATCCCAGGAACTTGAGGAGGTTCTGTACAAATTCTAGATGCTGGAGTAAGACATCCTTGCTGTCTGCCTGAATTAGACAATCGTCCAGATAAGGGTAAATTTGAATTTCCTTGAGTCTGCAGTAAGCTACTACTGGAGCCAGGAATTTGGTGAAGACCCTGGGTGCAGTAGACAATCCAAAGGGCAGTACAGAGAATTGAAAGTGCCTCGATCCGGCCTTGAACCTGAGGTATTTTCTGCATTCCTGCCTGATGGGAATGTGTAAATATGCCTCCTTTAAATCCAAAGTTACCATCCATGCATCTTTGGACAGCATTGGAAGTAGCTGCTGTAGGGTAAGCATCTTGAATTTTGGAATCTCTAGAAAGGTGTTCAAGACTGACAGATCCAGAATGGGTCTCCATGAGTTTTGCTTCCTGGGGACTAGAAAGAGCCTTGAGTAAAAACCTTGTCCCATCTCTGAAAGTGAAACCAGTTCTATGGCTTTCATAGCCAAAAGAGCTTCCACCTGGTTTAAGGCCTCTGTCCATTGATGTTTTGGAAGGTCTGGCCATCTGCTTGGCCTTGGCAGGGTATGAAAATGGAATTTGTAACCTCTTGAAACCACATCCAGAACCCACTTGTCTTGGGTTATACGAGTCCAATTTTGATAAAAAAAGAGAGAGTTTTCCTCCGAGAGGGGCTTCCAGGCAAGAAGTTCCTGCAGCCCAACAGAGGGAGTTCATTGAGTTTGTTTCCTATGAATTTGTGACCTGTCCTCTCCTCCCCTAGGGGTGGAAGCAGCCCACTGTCTTGGTCTATAAGAAGCTTGTGTTTGAGGCCTTCCTCGGGAGCGTCTATATCTGCCCCTCTGAGGCCTGTCTGAAGTGGGAAAGGACCAATTTTTAGAAGGCCAATTCCTGCTAAATCTTGGTGGCTGTACTTGTAAGAAATCTTTAACTGTTTTCATGGATTTCGCCTTACCCTCCATCTTTTTGATCACCTCTTCAGCTTTTGATCCAAACAAAACATTATGCTGAACAGGAGCATCCAATAATTTAGCTTTTACTTGTTCTGGCAAATTTTGTTCCTTTAGCCATGCATGCCTTCTAATAACCGTGCCGGAGGCAGCAGCCCTACAAGAAGCCTCCAAGGCATCAAATCCACAGTGTAAACCATGCTTCCCAACTTGTTCAGTGGCATGCAATAAGTCATGTAATTCCTTATCATCTGCACAGGCAGAAATGGAAATAAGCTTTTGTTTTAAAACAGACAAGAGAAATTGCTGGTATTTCAGCATATGAAACTGGCAGTTTAAAGCCCTAATGGATAAAGTAGCAGAAGTGTACACTTTTTTGCCCCATTTTTCTAAAGATCTAGAATCCTTTTCAGTGGGAATGGGGTTTTTGGCAGAAGCGGCCTTAACTCCCTTAGGACCCTGAGAAACGGTTTCAGGGTCAGCAAAAGGGTTCTTGCATAAAAACTGGAATCAGGAACCCTGTAATATCTATCAGGCTTAACAGGAGCAGGAGGAAAAGAGTCAGGGGTCAAGTTAGTCTCCGAAAAAGCATCATCCACAATATCCAAAACAGGAGTAATAGCCAGGGGTCTATGTTGGGGGAGAAGAAGAAAATCCCTTAGTCTTTTCTTAGATTCCGAAAACTCCTGTCCTTCCCAGTGGAAATGTTCCCTCATTTCATGCAAAGTTTCCCCAAAAGAGAAATCCTCAGGGGGAGAAGCTGAAGGAATGGAATCCTCAGCATCAGAATCCTCATAAGGAGGGAAAGAATATTCCTGGTCAGAAGAAGAAACTGAAGAAACAGAAGCCTGATCAGAGGAATCATAATAAACATCCTGCCTTGGCCTTTTATCTGGAGGGGGATGTGAACCCCTAATCATAGTAAGCAAATCCTCCGCCATCTTGAGTAACTGTTTCTGTGACTTGGGAGCCAGTTCAGAAGAGGCCTGTGTTGCAGTCTTTGATTTAGAAGGAGTCTTTGGCTTTGCCTTTATTAGAAGCAGAGTAGGCCTGAAAACCCCTTCGGAAGCCGGTACCTGCACAGCGGCTCCGGAACCATCCGAAGGAGCATTGTCCGAAGGTCCTGCAATAGAAATATTCAAAGGCCTGGTTGGCTCCTCATGAGAGTCCATTTCGGCCATCGGTTCTGAAATGGCTGATGACAGGGGCTGCAAAAGCGCCTCACTGACGACGGCCGAACCTGAAGCTGGCTCCGCTTGTGCGCTATCGTCAGATTTGGACCTCGGAGGCCTGTCTTATCCTTGCCACGTTTGTGAACTCCGGTAACCGGAACCGTATCAGACGACATTTTGTAGTTAAAACGCCTACCGAAGTAATGAAAAGCAAAATCATACCTTCGTTTAATTGTACGTTGATTAAATCTAGCACAAAACCGACAACTAGCTATGTCGTGGTCAGGGCCTAAGCAAGGAATACAGTAAGAATGAAAATCCTTATGAGGTATTTGCTTCCCACATGAAATACAATTATTAACTTTTTCTGACATCGGACTGGAGCAAGAAAAAGTTTCCCCAACGGGGTACTTAGCTTTGAGTGGAGAAGAAAGTCTTCGGACTGAAGTTTATCAGAAAAAATCGTCAGGAGTCAGCCGACTGGCACTTGCGAACTGCTATAACCGCACGGCAAGAAAGACTGGAGAAGATGGCGTCGGCTGTCAGCTTTGTACTCCTGGCACTCTGACATCAGGGAGCATGGTTGAACAGCTGACGCCGGACCCAGACTTTGGGATTCTGGCCGACCGAGGACTGCCTGCCAGCAGGGGAGAACCCTACAGTCATGACTGCAACAGTGAAACACGATGAACATCTTAGTGCAAACATACAGTTTAAAATACAGTTAAAAATTCAGTTTAACATATAACCATTTAAGCTAACACTACATACTTACCAAAGCCTAAAGAAACACTTGGAGTTGGTGTTAGCCCGCTGCGCTCGGGCTTGCTCCGCTCCCCTCCCAGCCCCCAATTCTCACCTGCCCCATTACTTCTACTTTTATTCTAACCCTTAAATCACCTGGCCAGTAGTCCAACCCCCAATTCCCTAACAACTAGCCCAACCCACTCATCCTACCCCCCCCCCACCCTCCAATCCATTTACATCCCACACTGATCCCACTCCCAACAACACATTCAAGACAACACACCTCTACCCTCACACACAACCAATCAGGAATCCTAGTTGTACTACTCACTCAAAGTAGTATCATGTTACCTACACTCACATCCCTATCACTAGCTCTACTATTGCTAACCTTCCTAACTTCCTTACAAACAGACCTACCGCTGCACAACTACTCCTATCACACTACCCACACTAGCCCACCCTCTCAAACCCACTCACACTTCTACATCTGCCCCACAATCCTAAATCTTACAAGTACATATTACTCACCAACAAAAATGACACCATCTCACCACACTATTAAAAACTCTCACAGACCAAGCTCACAAACAATTAATATTAAAAAACACATACTGACACTCATACAAACTCTGCTAACCTCTGGTGACATTCACCCAAATCCAGGTCCCCTCTCAGCCAGACAAACATCTGACCTGCTGATCCTAATTCTCAACATAAGAAGTATTACCAACAAGCTAACAGACCTACATGCATTCATAGCCCACTACAACCCTGATGTACTCACCATCACAGAGACCTGGCTTAAACCCAGTATCCAAGATGAAGACTTTCTCCCCCCAGGGTATAGTACACTTAGATTTGACAGAACAAACAGGAAAGGAGGAGGAGTAGCCATTCTCTTTAAAAACACCCTTAACCTCCAGCTCCTGCACACCACACCACCCACTTTTCAAAATGCTGAAATCCTATTTTCTGTCCTATCCATATGAAACACCAAGATCATCAATATAATATGCTGCTACATACCTCCAGGCAACAACCCATTCATAATAGAAGACATCCTACACTGGACAAAGGACACTCTACCTCAAGAAACAATCCTACTAGGAGAACTTAACACTGACTGGGCAGCCTGTAACTCCAGCAGCCCCTCTACACATATCAATCTATATGGGTTCTCTCAACTAATTGAAGAACCAACTAGAATAGATGAAAAAAACAAAAAGAATCCATACCGGACTGGACACTAACCAACTATCCCAAACAAAACTATACAGTAGGCTCTCCCCCAGATGACCTAAGTAATCATCTCCCCACCTTCCTACTCCAAAAACACTCAGTAGTCTACAAATTCGTATGAGATAACCGTAACCTTACACAACACCTAAATACTGTCCTAAGCCACTGCAACTGGGAACCACTACAAACACTTGGGTTAGGCAGTAGACTACTTCAATACTATCTTCTCTAACATCCTTAACAGTCTAGCCTCCCAGCAGAAAGATCAGAGTTAAAGCCAACTACGTACCCTAGCTAAATAGGGACACCAGAGCCTTACTAAAAGCTAGAGATAAAGCCTGGAATATCTGGAAAACTGACAAAACCCCTAGCTCCAGGCAATACACTATCAACAGCTTAGAAACAAGGCCAAGGCTGAATCCAAAATAAAACAAAACAAAACTATTTTCTTCGCCCCCAAAGGAAATATTCAAATAATCCACAAAAATTCTGGCATGCCATTAACTCCCTACTAAAGCCAGGCAAAACCACTACTCCAGCACCCAGCTCTACTAACCATACCCTAGACATAGCTTCTCAATTTAATAACCATTTTACTAAATTCATCTTTGCCCTGTCTGATCAAATAACCAAAAACAGTCTACCTCAATCACAACCTAACCTATCCCACATCAACTATAAAAAAACTCCTCCTAAAACTAAAGCCCACCACACTGGCAGTTAACATACCTGCTGCATACCTAAAAATGGCTAGCGACTCCCTATTATATCCTGTCACCATCCTAATCACCCGCTCCATACTAGAATCCTACAAACCCAAACTCTGGAAAGTATCTCGCATCATTCCTCTCCATCATCTTCTTTCGGCTGTTCCCATTAGGGGTTGCCACAGCGGATCATCTGTTTCCATTTCTTCCTGCCCTCTGCATCTTGCTCTGTCACACCAACCACCTGCATGTCCTCTCTCACCACATCCATAAACCTTAGCTTAGGCCTTCTTCTTTTCCTGTTACCTGGTAGCTTCATCCTTAGCATCTTTTTCAAATAACCGTCACAACCGAATTTATAAGTAAAGGTTAAAAAGACATGGTAGAATTCAAATGGTCAACAAACCTCTGTGCTTCACTCTCACTGATTTCCCAAGCTATGAATATGTCATCCAAAACACGTGTATAATTACAAAGGGGTAGTTTGGAACTTCTTAAAAACACTTCTCCCACTGGAGCAATACAATGTTGGCAAACAAGGGGGCACAACAGGCCCCCATGGCTACCCCTTTCTTTTGATGGAAAAACTGGCCATCCATGTGCATAAAATTATATTTCAGAACTAACTCCAAAAGAGTACCTAAAGCATTCATCTCATTGGAATTGAACACCTGCTTCCACCAAGAAATCATGAAACATATCCATGCCTTCAAATTGTGAATTACATTGAACAAATTGTCTACTGTCAAAAATGCTAAATTAGGACTATACTTCACATCCCTCAACTTTGACAAAAAAACTCAGAGTCCTTGCACAAATGTTTGTGCCCATCTAATAAACCCTTGATCTTCACATCTATATATTTAGATAAAGGGTGTGTAACAGAAGTTCTAGCACAAACTATAGGTCTCATGGGAGGTTCAACCATGCTACTGTGTATTTTCAGGATGCAAATACAGAAGGAGCAATGGGAAATTGGATGTCTAAAAAATCAAATACATCCTGTGTAACTGGCCTTATTCTAATATATTCCACAGAAAAAAAACGAACTTTATGTGCCACATTTATATAGTTAAGGGATAATTCCTCGTAAAATTCCTCATCAAACAAATGCGTATACATTCTACTGAGATAATCTGCCTTGGTCATAATTACAATTCCCCCTTCCATATCGGGTTTCATAACCCTGATGTTTCTATCATGCACCAATTCCATTAAAACCTTTGTCTCAGCTTCATTTAAAATCGTTGAAAGTAGACCATCTTTTATGATGTTCTACGAAGTCCCTAAAATCAAATTCACACAGTTTCTCAAAAATTATAAACGGTAAACCTAAAGGTAGGTTGAACACACTGCTTCTCCTTAAAACATTAATTTCGCAGACAGTATTAGTATTGTTAAACAATAATTTAAAGTTTAATTTTCTAAGAAATAACTTTAAATCCAATAACAGATCCTGAACTTTAAAATGAACACTTGGTACAAAGATTTACCCTTTACTAAGCAATTCTACAAGAACACTACTGTAACAATTACATGTAAAATTGCAGATTTTAAAGTCACCTGATTCATTACAAATAACACCAGGTAATTGTTCAGAAATCAAAGATGAATCATCAACCAGTCACTGGTTAGAGTTTATCTCCTATTGTTGTATGAAACCAGTGTGGTCTGACCTCTGAACTGCCTCGGCTGGTTCCGAGAATTGAATCGATTTTTCTGGATCCAAAAATTGGTTGAATTTGAGTGGTCCCTCTGATTTTTTATCCTTCTGGATCTCTTCAGAGGAACCTGCTCTAAAGGGATTGCATCTCGGGTGTCTTGCTCCACCGTACGATCCTCCATGTTAGTGCCCTCATTCAGCTCCAAAGTCCACCTCCCCTGGGAGCCTATTGGTTTAGGATAGGCTCTACCTTCCTGGTATTCACAAAAATCTCGTTCAAGTTTCTTGCCTTTCCTTTTCTGTATGTGCTCCACTACTTTACCAGCTCTGCCAAACATGCAGTTATATTGACTGCTATGAACGGTGAACATTAAGTCATTCTTGATCACCTGATCCAAGTTGTTAGCTTCATTCATTAACTGATCAATGGCAATTTGCGTTTTCTCAATACCCTCAATAGTTCTACCCCTTGTTTGTTGAATAATTCCACCAACGCTGAAGGCGGGGGGGAACCAGCCACCAAACTGTTGGGGTATTTCCAATTCTGAAGACCCTTCGGAATTCTTTCAGCATTAATACATTCAGATAAATAAGCATTTTCTATTTGTAACTTACTGCACCGCAGTAAGATCCTCTAGAGTGGAAGTGATTGCTGAAAGGTGCCTGAGCTAGCATGTTGATAACTGAATTCCAAATTAATGTGTAACAAAGAATTAAGGGCGACATTCATAGGGGGCTCGGGTAAAGAATTCTCATTGCCACCAATGCAATCTGATGGAAATGGAGGTCTCAAGCAAAGAGGAGTGTTGCTGAAGTCCATGTTGCCTGTGGAGGGGCCTGGGAACTGGTCATCTGTCCCATTAACTGCTGAACAAGCTGTGGTAGCATACTGACACTTCTATTTAAAGCATCGATATTGACAGATGGATGTGAACCAGCACTAACAAGTGGCTCCAACAAAGAGTGTCACACAAAAACTCAAAACTATTAACCAAACAAAAAATGTAGCACAGGAAAGTACTGTCCACTCCAACTAAATTTATTACGAAGGATTGTGCTCTTTTGTAAAGGAAATTCAAAGACTTCTTCAAAATCCATTTAAACACATCAATAAACACAGTTTAAATACCCCTCCACCTAAAGTCACATGACGTTAAACACCAATGAATAAGACACTGAAAATATATATATTTATGCATACAATATATAAAAATGTTAAATATTGAGAAATGAAATATAATTTATAAATGTTTAAAAACTAAAAACTATAAATTCAAACTTTATAAGATAAAAGTTTTAAAATACTAGAAATTGAAACATGTTCGTTTAAGCCCGGTGGCATGCACATATTCATCCTTTAAGTTGCCAGTATCTTTTTATTAATTGGTGCTTAACATCATGTGACTTTAGGTGGAAGGGTATTCAAACTGTGTTTATTGATGTGTTCAAATGGATTCTGAAGAAGCCTTTGAATTTCCTTGACGAAAGCACTAAATCCTTTGTAATAAATTGTTAGTTGGAGTGACAAGTACTTACCGGTGCTTTGTTTTTTGTTTGGTTAATAGGTTAGAGTTTGTGTGTGTGACCAAAATCAGATCGGTTGGACAGGAAAACAAGAAAAATGCTTCATGCGTATCAATTGATATACAAAAATCAGTGTATACCAGGATTATATATTTCTCATTCTGAGTATGAGCCATCGTAGGACTGCATACATATCTGCTGACTTCACCAGATTCAAACAGTGAAAGCTTTGGAACACAAAGAAAACAAATCTAACATGACCTCCCGGCTTAGTTTAACAGAAGCATATTGGTGTCAAGCGGGAATGGAAACTAAACCAGAAATAGACAAAAATCAGGCAGAAAATTAATCTGTCAAAACAAAAACACAAAAGAAAGAATACAAGGAGAAGAATCAGATAAGAAGGCAAGAAATGTGGAAAAGGCACTGATACAGTTGCAAGTACAGAAAACTCCTGGAACAACCTCATATTGATCGAGATCTGATGCAAGAATGGTCATGGAGTGGTGAATTTAAACCAAAGATGGAAGGTTAATATTAATGGCCCAGGATAGTGAACTACATATACGTTGGTTTACAAAGTCCATTGAACATGTCGGAGAAATGCAGGTTCTGTAAAAACAGAACTGGAAGCAGTTGCTGGGTGTGATACACAGGTGGTAGAGAACCTGTACACTGAAAGGCATAATAATATGGCAAGAGTGTTGCATTGGGGATCATGCAAACATTACAATACTAAAGTAGCCAAGAAGCATTGGAAACACAAACCACAAAGCATTACAGAAACTGATGAAGTTTATATCACATGGGATTACCCATTACCAACAATTCAAAAAAAAGATATGATTAAACCAGATACAGTAGTCCATAAAAAGAAGACAAAAGTAACACTGATCATTGAAATTGCTACACCCACTGATCACTGTCTTACGTACAGAGAGACAAAAAGTCATAAAATACCAGGATTAGCAGACAGGAAGGAGGACAATGTGGAAGGAGGATACCAAGACAGTTCCAATAGTAGTAGGAGCAATGCGCCTCAAAAATAATGTACGGTCTTATTTAAATATGCTACCAATACATATAACTCGGTTTGAGTTACAAATGAGTTGTCAGTTTTGGGAACATTGCAGAAGCTGCAAATAGCATTTTTGGCTAACATCAAAGACAAACCGTACTAATTTCATGAACCTTAATCATACTTTGACTTAGGAATGGGGGGGCCCAT